>NW_024583925.1:13338-17017 GCF_018398535.1 Haplochromis burtoni
AAGCTGGATGATCACAGAGTCATTTCTGATAAGTGCAGGTGGACAAACACTAAACACAGCATTTACTGTAAAGGTCACCCAACAAAACATAATAACAGCAAAGCGACTTGTGATCATTTGTCAAAGTTGTCAGAGTTTAAAGGACAGTCTGGATTCTGCAAACCTCCTTAAAGTTAGAAAAATAAACACACACCAGCACAGCCGACAGGAAGGACGACTTTCAATGAAAACTACATGTAAATATTTTAATGTGATAAAAAAGCTGCTGAACTGGAAGCTCAGCTTCCTGTTCATGAACTTTAAGACTTCAGGCATGTTGTCTCGTTGCATTTTTGGACGTTGCCCGATGTCCTGCTGGCATAAAATAAACACTCTGAGAGTTTCCAGCTTGACCAAACAGAAGTTTCCATACAATGATTATTATGGATATATTATTTCTGACTTTCTCTATCTGGAGCAAACACAAGAAAAAAGTGCTGCCTGTCCTTGTTGAGTTTCTTAGTTTAATTCAGTGAGAAGAGTCTGGAAGAGGAGTTGAGGAGGAGCAGGAAGGAGAAGCAGGAAGGAGGAGCAGGATGGAGGAGGGAGGAACAGGAACTAGCAGTAGTTTCGCTTTGTCAAAAGGAGGACTGCAGCTCACCTGTGGACTCCACCCTGATTGTTTGAGTGAGTGAAAATTCATTTACTTCTTTCTTTAACCAGGTTTGTCACACAGTTCTCTTATTCAGCCTTTAAACAGACAGATCTGAGTCTACAGTTTAAAACACAGTGAATACAATGTGACGCGGAGCTTTGCAGACCCGGTTTAGTTAAATCAAAGATGGTGGCAGCGTGTGTGTAGGACACAGTCAGCAGGAGTTCAGGGGGAAGATATTTACTCTTATTATTTATTTAACATATTTACTGAGCTGCTGTAACTCTCTGTCTGGTCTCAGTCTGGTGAATACAATGTGATGATGGGAATTGTGGAGCACTGCTTTCATGATTTAAATCTGGGGTCAGGCAGGGCCCGAAACTGGTGCTTTATAATAAATATGATGATAATAAGAACTGAATTACACATTCAAAGCAGAGCTCCTGCCGTAACCTTCACTCTCTAGGTTTCTCCTTTTCTTCACTCATCTCAGATTTCAGGCACAAACACGTCACAAACAACATGAGTGATACTGGTGTTGGTATCTGATTCATATCAGCATGATGGGATTGATGCTTTAGTTTGTTTCTAAAGGAAACATGTCTGCACATGTTCCCTGTTTTGATCTTTACCTGTCCTGTGATCATGTGACAAAAGGCCTGAGAAAATACATTTAAGCTGCAGCGAGTGAGAA
This sequence comes from Haplochromis burtoni, assembly GCF_018398535.1. Lineage (NCBI taxonomy): Eukaryota > Metazoa > Chordata > Actinopteri > Cichliformes > Cichlidae > Haplochromis > Haplochromis burtoni. The sequence goes on from NW_024583925.1 coordinate 14,667, forward strand.
AGAGGAACACGAGGAGGTGCATTGAGGTACCTCCACACCATGGAGCTGAGTGGAAAACAGAGCAAACAGTGATGTGTTTGCTTCAAATTCTCTGCTGTGGCAAAACCACCGACCTCAGACATGAAGCCTGAAAGCAAAGCTCCACTTTGATTTGAAAAGCCTGTTTAAAAACAAGCTAGCCCTCTTTAGCACGCTTTTGCGGGAGAGAGGATCTTTACCTGTCCTGTGATCATGTGACAAAAGGCCTGAGAAAATACATTTAAGCTGCAGCGAGTGAGAAAGAGGAACACGAGGAGGTGCATTGAGGTACCTCCACACCATGGAGCTGAGTGGAAAACAGAGCAAACAGCGATGTGTTTGCTTCAAATTCTCTGCTGTGGCAAAACCACCGACCTCAGACATGAAGTCTGAAAGCAAAGCTCCACTTTGATTTGAAAAGCCTGTTTAAAAACAAGCTAGCCCTCTTTAGCACGCTTTTGCACTGAAGCAACAAAAGTTTGGTGATTACGCTGTGCTTTAAAGTTTTTTTTCTTTATGTTGTGACACCAACACCTCAGTGTTGAGTAAAATGATGCGTAGCAGAGAGTTTGACCTTTGACCCGAGGATGGAGCACTCCTTCCAGGTGCCAGATCTGCATGTGGCCGTGTTAGCTACAGCTAAGCTAAGGCTGATATCATTTTTATAAATGTTTACATTAAAATAATCAGTTTTCTTAATATGTGCATCCACATGTTGTTTACAGACAGATTCTGGTCCTTTGTTCAAATATAAACCAGGTACCCCAAACTCTCAGAACGTAGGGTAATATAACACTAACATTAATGCCACGGAGGGCTAGTCTCACCCAAAGTGCTTTAGAGACGGGCACATTTACACTCCAGGTGTCTAAAAACAAACAGTTTCAAAATGCATGAAAAGCTCAAAGGTGTGATTTTTCCCATTATTTCTAATTAAAAACAAATCTCACAGTGATTTAATGATCATTCAAATGTGTTCACAAACTGATGTTTGATCTCATGAATCCTGGCACACTGCTCTCCACCTTTAAAACTTGATATCGTGGTACCAGTATTTACTCAGTACTGGAAGATAATCCAGTTCTGCATTGTCACACACTGCTAGAAAGAAAGGAGGGAGCTTTGATAACCAAGCTCACCACAGCCAGGTGTAGCTCATGAAATAAAGCACAGCAGAGAAACCAGAACAGACACAAGCAGACAGACACGCTTGTGTGAGTTTTTTAAGGTGGACTTGGACACAATACGAACAGGCTGTGTGGGCGTTCTCTGTCTTGCCTGGAGGGGTGAAAGGAGGAAGCCTCGGCTGAATCCAAAGACGTCATGTTTGAAAATGTGTTTCTGTGCAGTTTCCATGGGGACGGTATTGACATTTATATCCCTGAGTACTGTCTGTCAGCAAGCTGTCAGTTTGTTTCTGACATGAAGGTGTGCAGTAAGGCCGGGCTGGTTCCTCTCATGCAGCAGTTTCTCTGCAAACGTCTCCAGTTTAACAGAACGATATCTCTTTACATTAAAAGTTCTTAAACTCATAGTTTCATAAATATTGATCACATGTTAGCAGTTAATCTTCTCTCTACTGCTGTGAAACACAAAGAGAGAATCTAACCTTTTATCACCCAAGATTCAAACAGGCCGTCTGAACTTATTTTATTAAGTTTTGGAATTAAATCACAAAATTCTCAGCTTTCAGGAACCATTTGAATTTTCTCACTGGTCTAAAATGTCTGATGAGTTAAAAAATAAAATCTTGGCGGAGCTGATTTATCTGCCTTGTTAAACTGTCTGAGCACAGAAAAGCAAAGGACAGATGCACCCACAGGTCAGAACGTCACTTTATTTAAACAAACAGGCTCCTGGTCAGAGAGCGTGTCCTATTCTCAGTCCCCTGATGATGACTGGACCCCGACTCTCACCTCTCCTACTTTCCTTTGTTTAGTCATCCTCCTCCTGGATTTCCTTCCACCTTATCAGCAGTAATGACTGATGCTGACCTCATCAGTCTCATCACCACCCTCTTCTCCAACTGTGGTCTCAGAAAAAGTCCACTAGTTTTCACAAACCCGAGAAGTTACTTTCCTGCAAAGTCCACACATGAATTCAGAATAAAAAAAAACAACAGAGTTTTCAAAATCTCCTTAAAGTCATTTAAAGGAGAAATAAGTATACTACTTAATGTTTATGCTTCCTTGTTTACTTTCCTGCTGAGTCATTTAACAGGGAGTGTCCTTTTTCCAGCTGTAAAAATAGAAACTGTGTCTCTGCTGCTCCGATGAGGAGCTCTGTGACTGGTTTTGTGAGACTGCTATTCACACTTGAATGAGAATGAAGCG
>NW_024583925.1:17042-19358 GCF_018398535.1 Haplochromis burtoni
ACTGAAGCAACAAAAGTTTGGTGATTACGCTGTGCTTTAAAGTTTTTTTTCTTTATGTTGTGACACCAACACCTCAGTGTTGAGTAAAATGATGCGTAGCAGAGAGTTTGACCTTTGACCCGAGGATGGAGCACTCCTTCCAGGTGCCAGATCTGCATGTGGCCGTGTTAGCTACAGCTAAGCTAAGGCTGATATCATTTTTATAAATGTTTACATTAAAATAATCAGTTTTCTTAATATGTGCATCCACATGTTGTTTACAGACAGATTCTGGTCCTTTGTTCAAATATAAACCAGGTACCCCAAACTCTCAGAACGTAGGGTAATATAACACTAACATTAATGCCACGGAGGGCTAGTCTCACCCAAAGTGCTTTAGAGACGGGCACATTTACACTCCAGGTGTCTAAAAACAAACAGTTTCAAAATGCATGAAAAGCTCAAAGGTGTGATTTTTCCCATTATTTCTAATTAAAAACAAATCTCACAGTGATTTAATGATCATTCAAATGTGTTCACAAACTGATGTTTGATCTCATGAATCCTGGCACACTGCTCTCCACCTTTAAAACTTGATATCGTGGTACCAGTATTTACTCAGTACTGGAAGATAATCCAGTTCTGCATTGTCACACACTGCTAGAAAGAAAGGAGGGAGCTTTGATAACCAAGCTCACCACAGCCAGGTGTAGCTCATGAAATAAAGCACAGCAGAGAAACCAGAACAGACACAAGCAGACAGACACGCTTGTGTGAGTTTTTTAAGGTGGACTTGGACACAATACGAACAGGCTGTGTGGGCGTTCTCTGTCTTGCCTGGAGGGGTGAAAGGAGGAAGCCTCGGCTGAATCCAAAGACGTCATGTTTGAAAATGTGTTTCTGTGCAGTTTCCATGGGGACGGTATTGACATTTATATCCCTGAGTACTGTCTGTCAGCAAGCTGTCAGTTTGTTTCTGACATGAAGGTGTGCAGTAAGGCCGGGCTGGTTCCTCTCATGCAGCAGTTTCTCTGCAAACGTCTCCAGTTTAACAGAACGATATCTCTTTACATTAAAAGTTCTTAAACTCATAGTTTCATAAATATTGATCACATGTTAGCAGTTAATCTTCTCTCTACTGCTGTGAAACACAAAGAGAGAATCTAACCTTTTATCACCCAAGATTCAAACAGGCCGTAAGCAACACTGCTTTGGATCTTCCCTCATCCTTACATGCAGCTGTGGATAATCTGTTGAAGGTAACCACTAACACTACTAATGCTATCATCACTGCACTTTAGAGCTAATGTGAAAGAAGCAGCTCAGGCTGTTAGCAGCAGCACGGAGCCCTGATCTGTTTATACAGCGTTCGAACAACAACCAACTGTCATCAATCGAGACTGGAGATAGCATGAATGACTGTAATTCTTCTGCTCTCATCACATGAGTGCACACACTCATTCTGAATGTAAAGTACATGTGTAATTTTACTTTTTATATGCCTGTGTAATTTTATGTAATTAAGATAAGAAGTGAAGCTCACAGGGCGCACACGTCAGCCACAAGCTCAGGTGAGCAAACTCAGTATGAATCCATTAAAAGTTTGCCAGGCTCTTAATACACAGCAGTGATGATGTGGCCTGTTAGCGGACAGTTAACTGGAACAGATCCAAACATGGATAACATTTTAAAAGCCAACAGTAAACAGCATGCAACGCAGTTAAAGAGGTTTGTGCAACAAAGGCAGGGCTGTGAAATTACTTTCAATGTGTAGCTGATAATAAGCCAAAGCGTCTCCATCAGCTGGATGCAGGTTATGATACTGCAGATGTGACTTCACTGACCTGATTCACACATTTTTGGTAAAAATAAATAAAATAAAATAAAAAAAATTCTTCATGGATCGCGTTAAAGCGTTCAGACACTTTTATCTGTTTATCTATTTTTGCATTTGGTAGCGATGCTGTGATGCTTTCATGCTGCAGCTCCTCTTTACTTCCCACGGCCATGAACTCAAGCTAATCCTCGTTTCTTCTGTCTGCTCACTTAAAATGAGCGGTGCAGATTAGATTAGATGAAACTTTATTAATCCCTCGGGTGGGTTCCTCCGGGAAATTCGGTTTCCAATAGCAGTTACAGAATGTGAGCAGAAATATACCACATATATAAATACAGAGTATACAAAAGGGATAAATATAATAAATAGGAATAAGAATACAAAGGAAGTGCACATTTCAAGTATTGTCTAGTAGAGTCTAATTGTAAGTAGCAAATAACTAATCTGAAAGGGGCGTTTCACGGATCAACAAACATCCTTTGCCATTAGTAACAGCCACT
>NW_024583925.1:20211-21483 GCF_018398535.1 Haplochromis burtoni
AAGAAATATATATGAAATAGATATAAAGCAAGAAAAAAGTTACAGAAAATCATACGAGATTATACAAACTATCAGTGGAAAAACCAAATGAATGCACTGATATTCTCGTCACAGCACAGTCAGAGGTTTCAGTAACGACGGCTTAATAAGATGCACATATAAAATGTTTGAGTCGCCTGTGAGGAAAACAAACATAATCTGAGCAAATAATTTCATCTCACACGCGCAGGTATTCATCACCAATTAAACTCTTTGTGCGTAAATTCCACTAAGAAGCCATCGTCCACACCGCCTTCATAGTACAGAAAACCCAGGTTAAGCGTGACGTCACCTCTGTGGAGAAGATGAACTTTATCACTGCTAAGATACTTTAGGAACTTATCCTTGAGTTAAACACCTGGTAAGGTTATAATCTTTAAAACACACAGGATAATCCTTCCTGCTATTGCCAATTACATTTTATTTACATAGCTCCAAATCACAATAACAGTCGCCTCAAGGCACTCATGAGGATCATTGTTGGTGTTTCTCATAGTGATGAACTACGAGAACCAGGTTTGTCACACAGGTTTGACTTGCCAAGCAGAAGGTTGCTGGTTTGATTCCAACGGGAAACATAAATGCTCTTGTGGCAGTAAGGCTTTAAAACTGTGCCAAATGAAACACGGCGGTGTGTGAATGATGTGGTGAACCTTTGTAAAAAAGGTCTTTTTTGTGTATCTGCGGGGATGTTCCTGCTGATTAAATTCTTAGTAAATCACTAAGAATACACCACTACTCAGCTAGTCTAAGCTATGGAGTAGTCATTCAGGTATCATGTTTAATTTAATGTTCAATGTCAGACTGTGTGAAGTGAAATCACCGATTTTTCTACCATAAATCCTCAAATGTCACTTCACTGTGCAGACATGTACAATATGAACACATTAGGTTATAATTTGAAGTGAAGGGGAAAAAGCCTTTTAAATAACTAATCTTCTTACAAAAGATGTTAAAATATCTCATTTGATCTAATATTAAGTTAGCCATTTTAACATCTAAAAAAGAAACATGGGACTGCAGCATGTTGCAGATTGTTCCCTGCATTATGAATGACATGGTTCTACAGTTCATGACAAACATCTCTATAAGTGACCACAGCTAAATGTTTTCACAGCCAATTGAACAGAGCTAATAATGAGGGGCTACAGCGTCATCTAGTGGCAGATGGCTGAAGATGCAGTGGGAACAAAAACGCATATGTCATAAGTTTACTTTTAAAAAAGCAAATGT
>NW_024583925.1:22673-23704 GCF_018398535.1 Haplochromis burtoni
GCAGCTGGTCTGAGTGATGTGATCAGAGTGCAGTAGATAATGTCTGACAGCAGTTTGAAGAGGAAATGGATTCTGTTCTGTTCTTTACTCATCACCTACCTGACAGCTGACACCTCACACCTGTTTCTCACCTGCAGGTCAGACAGAAAGACATGCTGGACTGATGCTCAGTTTGTCACTTGTTGCTGCTGCTGTTGGTTTTCTGATCTACAAAAAACATAAACAACAGAGTCAGGATTCATCCCAGCCTTCTCCTGCTGAACAGTGTGAGATTGAAATGTCTGAGAGGTTTTCAAGCTGATTCGTGAGTCTCCTGCTGCTGTTCCAGCTTCTCAGAGGTGACACAGATCATCCAGTGGAGAGACACATGAGGACATCCTGAATTTGTTGTTCAGCATCTTTGTGAAAGTCTTGGACATTTTCTTTTGGACATGTTGGACTTTAACTAAAGATGCTTTCAGTCCAAAAGTCTTTTTCTTCCTGTTGTTTGGTGCAAAGCGTCGACGATCATCCCAGAAAACATTTTCATCTTTAATCCTGGTTTCAGGTGAAAGTTTGTCTTTAGCTCCTCACTGTCCTGATGAGCTGCATGAACACCAGCTGGAAGTCATGGGAAATTTGGACTCTTTTTCTTTTATAAAACATGTAAATTACAGACGTGTCCTGTTTCTACTGTGAGTGTCGCTGTTAGCTCGTGACCTCCTGCTGAGCTAAAGCCTCAGACTGTTTCTGTAGTTTAAATAGACGACACATATACTGACAAGAAACTGTGCCACCATCCTGGAGTACCGGGCTCTTGTCAGTAAATGTTACCATTCCATACAATAGTTTATGTAAATAGCAATTTAAAAGCAACACATGGCTGACCAAAGTGCTTTACAGCAGAATGATCAAAAACACAATGATGATAAAATAACAGTCTCAGATACCCACTGAGTCAAAAGCCAGCAAATAAAAATGAAATTTTAACCTGGATTTAAAAACCACCACTAAAGTGCCTAATGTGGAGAGGAAGATCATTCCAAAGCTTC
>NW_024583925.1:24400-26099 GCF_018398535.1 Haplochromis burtoni
TTTATCTCTGTGCAAAATGCTCCATTATGTCCCGGAAAGCATTTTTCTGAGTGCAAGTTCTCATGGGTGAGTGTTTCCACTAATCACCGAATGTGGAAAAGACACCATAGACGTCTGTTCACAACCATATTCTTTGTTATTGTTTAAATAATAATAAAGGCAAATGAATGATCTGATCTTCATTTCTCACTTTGTAAGAGAGGGTCAGACCTGACCTCTGTTCTGTGTGGAAGAACCGTCAACATTAATGTTAACTTACTGTTGTGCAGCGACCAGCTTCAACCATTGAGATGACTTCATCGTTTCAACCATGTTTGGTGGCTGGACGCTCTCTTCACTTTAATGTAAGATAAATAAGGCAAATACTTAATTTGAAGCCTTCCATAGAATGATGGCTTTTTGATTATGGTTATTAAATACAAACATTTGTGATTAATTTTTGATGCATGCAAAGCAAATATTTTGTCCCATCTGGGCCACTGGATTGTTGTTTTTCTGACTTTGCCTGACTGGACCCACAGTGTATGAGGAAACACGCTGGTCTTCAAATGCTGTCACATGATGGTTGTATTACTTTAGACTTTAAGTTTAGGTCATTCAATTTATAATCCTCTTGAGTTGCAGTCTATAAGCTCCACCTCCTTCTTGATGCTCCCAGCAGACACATGCTGTAAAGCGCGCCTCCAGCTTAAGAAGTGTGGGCATTTCCTCTCAGCAGTGCACTCTCTGTGTTTTGTGGCTCACAAGGTCGAGGAAAAGATCCCTTCACCCGTCCTTAGCCAACTTCGACTGATTCCTTCGCTACAGCCCTTTTTATTGTCAGCAAGCAATCATTCATGAATATGCAATTACAAACACACGTGACAGTCTTCAGCAGGCATATCTGAACAACATCAGCGTCTGTATTCCGTGTGCGTATTTTCAGCCATTCCATACATAGACATACGACCTTTCAATGAACTTAACGTGTGTGTATGAGGTATGCAGAAAAGCAGAAGTAAGCGTCTTGCTAAACTATAAAAACTTACTTGCAATAGGTAACATTTAAAGGTGTGAAGTCTTGCACTTTATAGCTTTAAAGCTATAATGGAAATTATAACATCGAGGCTGCTTCCTCTCATCTCATGGTGCACAGAGCGTGCACAGAATCCTTATGGGACCTGATAAGCATAAGATATTTTATCAGCATACAAATGATAATATATTTCTAAGCATAAATGACCATCTTAAATTATTCATTCTGACAGCTCTCATGAAAAAACCAACTGGAGAGTGTGAGCAGTACAAGGTAGGCTGGGCAGCTCAGCATCACTCATGGCCTTTATCATATTTCATGCGTTGTCCCGGAGCACTACGTGGACGGACGTCTTCAGTAAGCATGCTGTCGAAAGCAGCTGCATCGGTTTGGCTGGTGTACGAGCCCCTGAACGACTTTGCATGTAGTGTCACTTGATGACGAACAAACTCCTCATCAATCCACTGCACCGTTAAACTGAGGAGTGACATCGGGGACACACTGCTTGTCCAAATGTCTGTAGCGAAACTTAAGGCTGAAATCTCCTGCATGAGGTTATGCACGTGTTTTTTTTACCTTTTCAAAAAGGTTTGGCACCATTACATCCGAGATGTATGGGCGGCTGGGAATTTCATATCGCGGCTCGACTATGCTGAAAAGACGGCGAAATCCTACGTTTTCCAC
>NW_024583925.1:27642-36255 GCF_018398535.1 Haplochromis burtoni
TTAAATTGCTTGTATTGAACAATGTACTGTCCTTCCCTCCCCTGGACACCTTACCAGTAAACAGTTTGCACTCGGCCTTGCTTCTGTCACCTTCACAAATTATGAAGTAAGTCCATTTTGTTTAGCGTAGCTACAGCTGCCATCTCCCTCGCCTAACCCCCTAGCCACATGTCAAAATTACAAAAGAAAGTACAGGCTACCCACTGATTCATGAAATAAGTTGGTATTGGTTCATGGTATCGCATTTTACGATATCTGCCTGCATCCCTAATTTTAAGAAAAGAAACATGAGCTCATTATGAATTTGATGACATCAACATATCTCAAAAAAGTTGGGACAGATGCAACAAAAATAGCTGGAGGAACATTTTACAAATAATCAGGTTAAATAACTGCAGCAGGTGAGTGATGTGCTCATCATCAGCGTCCAGCACTCTAGTGTCTAAATTGTTCCAGGTTTAAGTAATTACATCCATTCTGCACATTGCTGCTGTTCCTTGGGATAATGCATTGAAATTGTCATCATATTGTTCAGGGAGAGCTGAGAGAACTGCATTAATGATGTGAGATTTTAGAATTGTAAAACGGCTTTTGTCATAGCCCGACATTTTGTCAAGGTCATTCTTTGTGGAACGCAGGAGGGTGATCTAAAATGCAGGCCTCAGAAGACGTACAAGCTCACAACCAGCTTTATTAAAGATATCTTACTAAATACACAACAATGCAGGTCAGGAGAAAATACTCCAAAAATCTAACTATCCCCCCCCCCTCAAAAAAATTACACAACAAGGAGGGACAGTGCCATGAGGGAGAATAAGACAAGGAGCAAGGATATTCACTGTCATACCTATAATAACAGACGTAATGCAGCTATAGTACAACAAACAAGATGATCAATCAACACCTACCATTATGCAAGCAGAGTTAAAATCGTGCTTTAAAAATCCACCATAGGTCAAACCCACAGCTGGTGCTAGCAGCAGCCCTAAAGTGCGCCGGCACACTCAGAAAATGCCTGGTATGCCAGATTACCAGTCCAGCCCTGGACTTCACTCATTTCATCATAAAAGCACATGCTATATAGTCACATTAAGATGTGCCAGTGGTTACTTAGGTATTGCAATGGGAAAAAAAAGCCCTGCATTACTGGCTGTTCACAGAACGTCAGCTGTCAGATGTTACATTTTATATTATGAAGTTTACATCTGTAAACTGTCCTCAAAGCCTGGAAATGTAGTTCTCTGAAGTTTACTGAAGGGAAACTAATGAGCGTCACTGTGGCCACTAGAGGGCACTTTAATATAAAAACATGCTGCTCTGAGACACCGGCACCTTGCCAGTTTGCATATGAGATCACATGATACATAAAGACTCTTATTGGTTATTTAACAATTCCAAACAGTTTTGTATCCATCAGTTAATAAAAAGATATCTTCTTATTGACTTATAGATACCGTTATAATGTTACAAGTGACACTGTTTCTGCTCTCCTGTACATAAAAATATAAACATTGTAGATGGTATAAATGTGTTCACAGGCAAATATCAAATTCATAAACATGCATTTATTTCTTTTAAAGCTCGGCTGGACCATATGAATTGAGATTTGTCTCCTTCTCTTTTAAAACCCTTTAAGTTTTAAAAGTTTCCAATGATGCTCATGCTGCTTTTAATCTGCAGTTATGGTTTTATTTAGATCTTAATCAGCCACAACGACTCACATTTTCCTTCAGTGATATTTGTGAAACCCACAGAGCCGCACAAGAAGAACAAGTGAGACCAAAGTTTCCTGCAGAGATCACTGCTGTGGGGAGGACAGCACCAACCCCCAAGTTACTGAGTGTCCTCCATACACTGCATTACATTACATTCACATATTAGTTATAATATGTGTTGTAAGTGTGTTCAATGAAAAGATCAAACATAATATATATAAATCTGTTTTATTATGAAGGTCTACTAGTCTGAGTGCCAGTGTGGACCAGCAGCCGGATTCCAGTGGTTGGACTGGTGGATTACTTCATGGGTAGATGTCATTTTGGTCAGACGGGACCTCTGAAAACACAAAACACACACTGTTCAAACAATTAGAGACCAGTCACAGTTCAAATAATGTAAAGGTTATTTGGGGGCAGATCTTTAGCGAGGAAACAAAGAACTCCTACTAAAAGTTTTACAGCCAAACTGCCACAAATAAGGTTTTAGTGTGAAAGAGATTTTGGTTTAGGTTGCAGTAATGCTGCTGCAAACGTACAGAACAGGACACTTTATCAGAGTAAGTGGAGGGCAGCTGGAGGAGTGAGGGCAAGCTGTCCTGGCTCCTCTAGCTGCAGGGACAAATGAGCAGTCCATTAGATGTGTGCAGGTTTGTTGAGCCTGCTCTGATGGATATTTTCAAATGACAAGTTCTGCCCTAAGCTTTGAACTCTCTAGTCTAGTTGCTGTTTCTGTTCTGCTTTTGCTCATTACTTCACTTTTTCCCAATCGGCTTGCAGTTAAATCCAGATCCCCCTATGGTGCTCTGTGTACCTGGTCTGTACCGCTACACTCGCTGTCTTAAGAGTCTCTGCCTCCCCCCTTCCGTCTTTAACATAATGGTATATCCTAGCCTGTCTTTGCATATGGTTGGCCAGATAGCGTGCCCATCAAATAAAGGCCCACCCCCTGCCTGCATTGATCTCAGCAGGGCTGAGCAGGAGCAGCTTAAAGGTCTTTTGCAGTCATTCATTATAAAAAACTAAATCGTCTTGTTCGTGGACAACACATCACTGCTGTGATTCAGAGCATCATCTTATTAAAACACACCACTGAGCTGCACTCGTACAACAGTGAACATATTCATATCTCCTGTTTTGTGTTAAATGCAGAAATTAAAGCAAAAATCTGAAAATAGTTTCTACTGAGCAGCTTGAAAACAAATATTTCAATGAAGTGTAGAACATGCAAAACTGACCAAAGAGTGAAGAACGAGTAGGCAGTGAACTCCGGTCTCCTTTTTGACAGCCTGCGGTTTTATACTTTCACCTGCCTTCACAAAGTTCACACCACTTCCTGTGCTCACACTGAACGCTAGCGTGCATCTAACAAACCATTAAATATGAGCATAAACCCTGAGAGCCCGGCCTAAGCTTCATTTCTTATATTGTTATGTGCTGTTAATGACAATGAGACCATTTCATGAAGATTTATCTTCAACATAATCATTCGGAAAAGCAACTCACCCACAGCCCACAGCAAGAGATTTAGTCATCTTTTTGGTCATTATTAGATAATAAGAAACATTTATACCAAACATTATTTACCATTTCTGTGTAACGGGACTTCAGGCAACAATTTATTTTCCAGATTTTCCAGTTCTCCAGAAGCTGGTAATGAACTAATCATCTGATTCAAATGTGCTGACCCAGGGTGAGATCTAAAACCTGCAGGACACCGCCCCTCAAGGCCTGGGGTTCTCCATCCGGCTTTAGAGTAACAACCAAATTCTTTCAGCATCAATAAAGCGATCAGTGTGGTTGTTCATATACGTGTTACGAAGAGTTTAACATCCAGACGTCGACACATGATTTCGATAGTTGATAGATGATTTATGAGGTTTAACTCAGTGAGAGGTTGGCTTATATACGGTGCACTGTCTTTTTTGTATTTTTGAGTATTTTTGAAAAAACTAAAACAAGTGCTGCATTAACGTAACTAAATTAATTCAATATCACCGATGTTCAGAGGTTCAGTAAAGTTGGTCTGTCTACTATACCTGTAATGCGATGTGGTAGCTAGCCACAGAGCTATGGTCAGGCTAATTAACACAGAGAAGATGAAAGTAAACTTGATTTCCTTTGAATAAAGAGCAGCTGTACCTCTGTGCCTGTTTGGTCTGATGTCTGTTTGTCCACGGCTGATCTTGTCTCTTCTCACTGATGAGTAGACCGTAGCTGGATCACACTCTATACAATAAATCAGATACAGAGGTCATCAGTGCAGATAGTGAAGTTTATAAAAGTGCTGTCAGTATTCAGGATGTGTGTTAGAAGACTTGTCTAATTTTACCTATTTAACTGATCAAGAGCCTTAAATAGTTCTGTTTTCTTGTTCTGTGCAAATATTCAACACTCAGTGATTACAGCTCGCTTACTATTTATGTATTACTGCATATTCACTACCGGTGAACGTTTTAAGCTAAGAGCACACTTAACCTGCACCAAAAAAATTAAATACCACAAGTTCATCCTGTGTAATTGCGTGTTGAGTGTGAACGGCTGCATTAAGATTAGGTGAGCCTATTTCAACACTTGACCAGGAAACACTTGACCCCTGTTTCAATCCAGGGGGTCAGTGTTGACATTGTGGAGGACTATAAATACCTTGGAGTTCACATTGACAATAAACTGGACTGGGCTAAAAACACCACAGCACTTTACAGGAAGGGCCAGAGTCGTCTCTATTTTTCCTTCAACATGTCCTTCAACATCTGCCAGAAAGTGCTCAGGATTTTCTATGAGTCTCTTGTGGTCAGTGTGATCCTCTATGCTGTTGCATGCTGGGGGAGCAGGCTGAGGGTCGCAGATGCCAACAGACTTAATAAACTAATCCGTAAGGCCAGTAATGTTGTGGGGATGGAGCTGGACACCCTCAAGGTGGTGTTGGAGAGGCGGATGCTGTCCAAGATAAAGACAATGTTGGATAACACCTCCCACCCACTCCATGACATGCTGGTCAGTCACAGGAGCTCGTTCAGTGAGAGACTGAGATTACGGAAAAGCACCACTGAACGACACAGGAAATCATTCCTGCCTGTGGCCATCTCCCTGTACAACGCATCCGCTTAACACACTGTTTGCTGCTACAACTACACATGTTTCTTTTTCAGCTATTTATTAATGAGTGACTTTTATGTATATATATGCCTGTAGATATTGTGCTATTCTTAGTTAGTGTATTGTCTGTCTTTGTTAATGTTTGTTTATAATGGAGCACCATAACGAAAAATAATTTCCCCTATAAATTATTCTGATTCTGATTAAACACAAACAGAATTTGCACAAATTTTGCATGTCCTGTGTGTGTAAAGCCATTTACACTTAAATAAAGGACAAAAGTACTTTTCTAGCTCACATTCTTTTTTCAAGGGAACAGGCTTGATTGACTGAATAAAGAGCAGCTGTACCTCTGCGCCTGTTAGGTCTGATCTCTGTTTGTCCATCAGTACTCACTGATGAGTAGACCGTAGCTGGATCACACCCTGCACAATAAAACACATACAGAGGTCATCAGAGCAGAGTGTGAAGCTTATACAACTGCTGTGAGTATTCAGGATGTGTTAAAATAATTGTCTAATGTTGTCTATTTAACTGCTCAAGAGGCTTCAATTACAGAGCACTGCAATGGGAACATCGTTATTCAATTCAATTTTATTTATATAGCACCAAATCACAACAACAGTCACCTCAAGGCGCTATATATTATAAGGTAGACCCTACAATAATACATACAGAGAAAAACCCAACAATCATATGACCCCCTATAAGCAAGCACTTTGGCGACAGAGGGAAGGAAAAACTCCCTTTTTTCTGCACTAAGGTCTAGCAGGACAAGCACAGAGATGAGTCCACTGTCAGAGGCCATTAGAAGATCATTTGTAACTTTCACTAAAGCTGTTTCTGTGCTGTGCTGAGCTCTGAAACCTGACTGAAACTCTTCAAATAAGTCATTCCTCTGCAGATGATCTGTTAGCTGTTTGACAACTACTCTTTCAAGGATGTTTGATATGAAAGGAAGGTTGGAGATTCCAAGGTCTCAGTACTGACCTGGATGTTCATGGACTTTAAAAACATTTGCAGGATCTCGCAAACGTAAATCAGGATCTTAGAAAAGCACAAATTCTATTTTTGTGTCTGATGTTCCTACTGGGCGCCGTATTAAATAATTCTGTTTTCCTGTTCTATATATCTACGACCTGAAACCCAGGGCAAATATATCAATTATTTACTAACCAGTCATTACTGAATAAATCATGGAGCTCACTGAAAGACTTCATGATCTTTGGTAAGCTAAACTGGACTTTGCTGGGAGGAAGTAACACCTTTCAAGTTGAGTTCAGAGTTTAAAAAGAGCCCCCAAATGAAAGAGGATATAGATAAACACTTGTAGAGATTGTCTTATTCTTAATATTCTTACTCTGTCTTAATATTAGTGTTAGGAAAACACTAATATCTTATGATTTACCTTTCACTGTATATTCAGTACCAGTCCATGTTTTGAGCTACGAGCACACTCAACTTGATCCAAAAAATGAAATACCACAATTTCATCCCGTGTAATTGTGCGGTGAGTGTTAACAGCTGCATTAAGAATAGGTGAGTCCATTTTAATACACAAAACATTTGCACAAATTTTATGTGCCCTGTATTTTCATACTCAAATAAAGGACGAGTACTTTTCTGCCCACTCATGCTTTCTAGCTCACATTAGTTTTTAGGAGAACAGTTCAACCCTTCGGGAAATAGACTTGATTCCTTTTTTACTGATTAATAAGCAGCTGCACCTCTGGGCCTGTTTGGTCTGATGTCTGTTTGTCCACAACTGATGTTGTCTCCTCTTACTTCTGAGTAGACTGTAGCTGGATCACAATCTATACAATAAAACACACACAGAGGTCACCAGTGCAGAGTGTGAAGCTTATAAAAGTACTGTCAATATTCGGGATTGTGTTAAAAGAAGAGTTATTATTTCCCAGGTAGCATAATAAAAAAATTCTTAGAAACTGCCAAAATGTCTCAGAAGCCCTGTGGCCGCTTTATCTATTTCAGACAAACACCCACTCATTGTTTCTGGTGATTTACTACAAAGTACCACATAGACCCACACTTTGTTACACTATCATCAGCACTCTGTCATACAGAGAATGCACATGATTCGTTTACATTTTACTGCATGATTTTCATGCAGATTCTCTTGAACTTTATTGACATAAAAAGAGTCATTAAAGAGCTCTAATTTCTTGTTTTATGCAAAAACTGCGACCATCCATTCATTTCTGATTGAACGTACATTAAAAGACTTGTCTTGTTTGTTAATAACTAATAATGTCTCTTTTTACTTCTGAGTAGGCTGTTTGGTCCTCATCAGTACTGTGGTGTAACATCTCTTTTCACAATCACACATCAGTTCAGTGGAAACAACAAGCTGCTGTGGGTTTCACAGGTCTTAAACATGCTAAACTATTCCTGTTGTTGAAGGACAGTTTGACAGGCAGACAACACATGAGGTCCGTTTAGTTTAAAGATGATTTCATACAAAGGCCTAATCCCGTCATCTATACAACTTCTGTTTTCTTGTTCTGTATATTTTTTACCATCCCTCATTGAGCTTGCTCATTTCTTGCATATGCTAAACTACACATCTAAAGAAGTAGACTTGATTTCCTTTGAATGAAGTGCAGCTGTACCTCTGCGCGTGTTTGGTCTACTGTCTGTTTGTCCACAACTCATGCTGTCTCTTCTCACTGATGTGTAGATTGTAGCTGGATTACACTCTGCACAATAAAACACATACAAAGAACATGACAGCAGTTAGTGACACTCAGTATACAGGCTGTGTGTTTAAAAATTATTATTTCCCATGCAGGTTTGAGACACTCTGTGGTAATCTCAATTGTTTCAAAGAAACACCAGCCAATAGTTTCTGCTTGTTTGCTTTTTTCTTTTTTTCATCATTACCACCGGAAGAAAAACACACACTTTGTCAGACTTTAAGATACAATCATCACCACTGTGATGATAAATCATTGTATATCTACAAACATGAGTACAGAGGAAACAATAGGAGGAAGCAGCTGCTGTGGTTTTACATGCACGGTTTAACATATACAAAACTATTAATGTTGTAAGATTTGTATGTTAAGTTAAATGCTGATTCTTACTTGGACATAGGTGTGAATATGAGCTTGTCTCAGTGTGTTAAAGTGGTGATTTCTTACTTACATTCATACCAGCAGAACACACATCTATTGTTGACAGTAACTAGAATGTCTTTGATATGTTTAGAATGAAGGTTAGAATTGTGCAATGCAGGTTAATGCCGTTATCTCAAAAATATTATGGCTGATGTGTGGTTTCATGTTGCTTAGCACTTTTTAAAGAAAGCCAGTATGTAATAAATGTGATACCATATGTACCTTTTACCTTTTTGAATAGCAATATAATCTTCATACTGAAAGAAAACGATTGAGGATGTTTGTAACTAATATACTGCAATTTAAATAACTTTCTACAGTTATAATTCAGTCTCACCTTCAGGTTTCTTTAAAACATGCTGTCTCACCAAAAAAGCCAGTAACACCAGTAGAACCACAATACAGAGTGCTCCAATAGGATATAACACATGCAGAAGAAATGAGGAATCAGTAGAAATGGTTGTAGTAATGGAGGCAGATGTAGGTGGAGGAGTGGTGGTGGGTTTCTCTAAAAAAGCAAACACAGTCATTAAGTTGTCGTCACATTGTGAATGTTGAACCTGCAGAAACACAGACAGGTGAGTGTGTCACCTGTGACAGTGATCCAGCTGGATGGAGACTCTCCATGACCGCTGATGTCACACTTGTAGAGGCCTTCATCA
>NW_024583925.1:36503-38437 GCF_018398535.1 Haplochromis burtoni
ATTTACACACAGCTTCATCAACACTAACTCCACACACTCAGCTTACCAGTGACTGTCAGGTTAACCATGTTACTTCTGGGACCCTCTCTGGACTCACACCAGTAAACTCCACTGTCCCATGTGAAGATGTAGCTGATGTTGCAGGAAGAACTATAATTTTGTCCCCACCCATCTCCACACTGAGTCATTTTATCTTTGCTTGCGTTTCTCCTCAGAGTCCATCCAGCAGAGCTGTCGTCCTCCTCACAGCTCAGAGACACAAAGTCTCCTTTAAAGAACTGAGAGCTGCTGGGACTCACAGTCAGACGACCTTGGTTTGTTCTGTAGCACCAGCCTGATAGCAGAACTAAAAGAAATTACACCAGTTATTGTCTTGATGCATGCTCAAACATTCAGATCAGTAAATCCCAAAAGGTTGATTCTGTTCATCTGGACAGGACCACTCTCAGCATCGACCAAGTGTGTTTGCTTTTGGAGCTGTGTCTTAATTCCACCTATTTTACATACAAGGGTCAGTACTACAGGCAGAAACATGGGTGTGCCATGGGCTCCCCAGTTTCACCCATCATGGCCAATTTGTACATGGAAGAAGTGGAAAAGAGGGCTTTGCTATCCTACCTTGGAGCACCACCAAGCCATTGGTTCAGATATGTGGATGACACCGGGGTGAAAATCAAATCTCAGGACGTACCACAATACACAGATCACATTAACTCGGTGGACCGACACATCAAATTCACCAGGTTAGCCTTCTTAGACTGTCTGATTTCCATCAGTAATGGGGGACATCTAAAAGCTGACGTGTACCGTAAACCTACGCATACGGATCAGTATCTAAGGTTTGACTCATCATCCACTGGAGCATAAACTGGGTGTCATTAGGACGCTACAACACAGAACGAACACCATCCCCACTGACACAGCACCAGGGAAGAAGAACAACATCACATCAAGAAGGCCCTGAGTAAATGTGGTTATCTCAGCTGGACTTTTGTCAAAGCTGGGAAGGCACCGAAAGAAAGCTCCAGCCGATCCAGGAAAGAAGGACAACCGCTGCCTAAGCGAAAACTTGTAGTGAGTCCATATGGGTCAGGAGTATCTGATATCCGCGGGATGGACGATGCTTCTTTTTTTTTTTTTTTTTTGCATGTGTTATTGTGTGATTGTTTATTTTTGGGAGACCTTGTTTTGTAGTGTTGCATGTTCTATGTTTTTGTATATATTGTTTGCTGTGTTTTGGGGAGAAGCCCCTCCATCGCCATCCTCCACTTGATTCTTGATTCTTGATTAGACACACCTGAAGGGTGAAAAGAGCGATGGACAGAGGGATTCCGCCATGACAGAGGACTGAGAGACGCGAGTGTAGAGCTGAACTGAACGGGGCAAACTAAGCAGGCCCGGAGTTTAACAATAAGGACGCTCTCCTATCAGAAAAGTGGCCCAGTGAGCTGTGAGAGGTGTAGGGCACTCTCAGTGGGAACCGTGGCTGACAGTGGGCACATGACGAGACACCGACCGTACGCTTGAGCATGGAGCAGCGGTGGGCGGAGTTTAGAGCACTGCCCTCCCAGGGTAAGTACCGACTGTTAAGATTTATATAATACCCCGGGAAATTAAGAAGAGTGACTGCCACTGCTTTCCTGTGCCTAGCGGAAGCTCAAGCGGAGCAGTGAGGAGACGGCAGAGAACGCGGTCAGCCTGGCTCCCACTGGTGGAATCGACGGATCCTTCACAGCGAGGAAGTGTGGCGGAGCCTGACCGTGACCTTTGGGACTGAGTACCATTATATTTTTATTGTGCCGAGTTTTATGTTTTTATTTTTCTCTCCCCTGATCAGGGTATTTTTAGTGTTGTAAATAAAGTGTATTTATTTTTATTAACTATTTTACTGGGTATTACGTAGGGCTGCACGATTTTGCATAAAATGAGAATCA
>NW_024583926.1:0-38292 GCF_018398535.1 Haplochromis burtoni
GGCTTGGAGATGGCGTGTATATGACCGCCAACCACATGCCCGCATGCCTCTTCTGCAGGCAATGGAACAGGCCTGCGGCGACATTCAGGTGACAGCAATCCATGGATGGTTTCGACATGCAAGAGGATATTTTCCCTGGTGCCTAGCAGGAGAAGACATTGCTTGCGATGTCGATGAGGTCCTGTGGCCAGACCCCAAAAGACGGCGGGATCCATGAGCCCACGTATGCACAATTGTCATGATTTTTTGTGTTTACAGTATGGTGTTTTTTCTATTACTGTATTGTGTTATTTTATTTTATTTAATTTTTTTTTGCTTTATCTGAATTCATGGTACTGCAATGTACAATATTGAGTCCTATTGGCTTTTTTGGTTGTTTGAAAATGTGTCTCCTGAAAATATGCCTTCTGAATAAACAATGAACATCAAAGACTGCAGTGTTTTATATAAAGTAGACTAGTGTGTTCCCCCTGATCTGTAAGTGTTTGCATATGATGCAAGTATGTGTCACTTTGACAACAGAGTTACATTTTGACAAAGGAATGTTAGGATTTGACAGCAGAGTTTAGGTTTTGAGATTAGAGTTTCAATTTGGCACAGATGTGAATGGTATATTTCCCAGTGTTGTGTCATGTTTACTTGTGTTTAGAGTTTTGGCACAATGAGCGAAGTTTTGCAAAATGTGTTCAAGCAACGGGCAAAAACTGTAATGCCTCAGAAGTATGACTCCTGATGCTCACACACAAACATATTAATATCTCTGATTGACAGAAGCCTTTACCTTCTCTAAATGTCTCCTTAAATCACAGTTATAGTCAAGTAGTCAAGTCAAGTATTTATTTTATTGTCATTGTCAAAGAACAATGAAATTGCGTTTGGGGCTTCCGTACAACCCGTAAAAAAAAAATAGACACAAGTATCTGTGAATGACAGCTCACCTGTCAGAACTGATTCCTCAGATGTGTTTGAGTTTGCTCCCTCATGCCCTCCTGGGTCTAATCTCTCGAATGTTTCTATCTCTGTTTACGCAATCTGGATTAAATCTCCTAATCTGTTTCTCACTCAAACTAAATCAAAGTCTGCCACAGGACCAAGCACCACATGAGAAGAAAGCCAGGCATCCTCGCTCTTAATGCCAGGTTTATGTTTGAAACACAAGTTCAGATATCACAGCTTTTGCGTGTGTGTCTGTGTGCGTGTGTGTCTGTGTGTGTGTTTGTGTGTCTGTGTGTCGTTTGTTTTGTTGTGTGTCTGTGTGTGTGTGTGTGTGTGTGTGTGTGTGTGTGTGTGTGTGTGTGTGTGGGGGTGTGTGTGTGTCTGTGTGTGTGTCTGTGTCTGTGTGTGTGTGTGTGTGTGTGTGTGTGTGTTGCTGTGTGTTGTGTGTCGTTGCTGTGTGTGTGTGTGTGTTGTCTGTGTGTCTGTTGCTGTGCTGTGTGTCTGTGTGTGTGTGTGTGTGTGTGTGTGTGCGTGTGTGTGTGCGTGTGTGTGAGTCACTAACTTCAGAAATGTTTCGGTTCATAGCTGTGACGCCACATTATCTGATTGCTCCCTCAGGTCTTGACTCGTCCTGTCAGTCTCCTTCTTCTTCTCTTCAAAGATAAACTTCAGCATAAACCGACTTCATTCTTCTTCATTCAACCACAAACACTTCCTGTTCTGCTGTCAGTGCCGAACTCGCACTGTCCTGAACCTGAACCTGAACCTGGTCCTGTACACACAGTTAGAAATCGTTGTGTAAATCATTGAATTGCTCTTCACTGTCCGTCCTCTGGCTGAACCTGGGCCGTCTGCCCACCTGGGTTACCTGTGTTTAGTCTGCACTCGGGTGTCAACAGACAGACGCTGACTTTAATCTGACAGCTACAAAAGCAGCAAGACTGACAGCAATCCCAAACTGACTCTGTTCATCTGGACGTAGCATCCACACTGAAGAATTGATAACGATGAGTGACGAAGCGTTTCTCCCTACATGCAGGTGAACAGGACCCAACCTTTGGGATTTACTTACCTGGATGACTGACTTTGCAGCATGACTGAAAACTTTACTCTGCTGCTCCTGTTGCCTGTTTTTTCCTTTCTTCTGTTGCTATAGTTGTTTTATTGAGCTGCTGTGTTTGCCACTCTCTGTTGTTGCTTTGGTCAGAATACTTTATTAATTATGTGGTGACACATTCACACAACTTGGAGTTGTTTGTTGTCACTATCACTTCTAAAGTTGCTCCCACTGTTGCAGTTCTTTCCTCGAGCACCATTGCTCCTGCTGCTTGTTGCTAAAGTTGCTGTTGAACAGAATTCTTTGTTGCTGCTTTCTGTTGTTGCAAATCTGTCTTTTTTTTGCACAAATGCTTTCTGATGATGTCGTGATTCTTATTCAGTAGGTAACTCTGCATTGCTCTGTGCTCTCACTATAGTTTATGTTGCTTCCATTGGCCTTGCACTTTTCTCTGTCTAGTTTATGTTGTGTTGCAGCTCATTTTGTTCAACCTTCAGAAATAGTTGTTTGTTTTGAAGCCACTTCAAAGCTACCAGCATGTTGCTATGTTGCTGTGTTGCTGCTGGCGAGCAGCCTTCATGCCTACGTGATGTTTCTGTGAGTCTTGACAGCGAGAAGATAAAAAGATAAAGACAGACGGATGGAGGGAGAAGATAGAGGACAAGCACAGATTAAAAAGCAACAGGTACGACTGGTTTCAAATAAACAATCACAGGACATTTCCCAGCATGCAATGCTCACACCTTAATGGACAGGTAAAACATGCTGATTGTCTGATTACAACTGTAGGAAGAGAAAATCACATTTGGATCAATCTTTGTTGAATCTGACTTTTCAGTGGCGAATTCAAATATTTACAGACATGTTGCGTCCATCCATAGTCGACCTCTTATCGGGATCTCAGGGCAGCAGTCTGATCAGTGACTCACTCTTGTAGCCAACTCCTCCAGTTCTTCTGTGGGGACACGAGGTGTTCCCAAACCAGTCAAGTTACAGTCTCCCCAGCATGTCCTCTGTTTGCTTCAGAGTCTCCCACAGAAAACACCACGTCACCCAGGAGGCATCCCAAATGACCACGCTCATCAGCCTTTCTCTGAGAGAGATCATTCAGTAATCATCCACTTTGTTCATATAAATCAAAAAATGTGAACCGTTAAACAAAGAAGCACCGGAGATGCAACCATGTTCACTATGGATAAAGAGAAGATTTCCTACATCACGTGACGCAACAAGAGACATGAAAGCCGCTCTCAGAAGGATCCTGCTGCAATCTTCTTATCTGCGTTTGACTCAGAATATCCTGATTCTTTTCCAGGAGCTTCAGTCATCATGAGGCCGAGCGATGCTATCACAGCGCAGGCAGATACACATCGGACCGGCACTGTCACGCCTTTTTTAAGAAGACAGTACATTTGTGAGTCGTCCTCCACCGATAAGACTTCTCACGGCACCAACAACAGCCAAGAAACCGTAGGCAACAGTTCCACCACAGGCACATGGCAACACTACAGGCAACACAGGAAACATGGCAACAGCCCACATGTGTGCTGTAAACTGTAAACGAGGAGCGCTGCATTCGTCTGCTTTGATAGTTTTTATCTTTCATCTTTGTTTTTTGCTTTTTTGCCTTTGAAGCTGATACGATTTTCACTTCTTTCTGCAGCAGACGACTGTTTATAGGGGCCACCTCCATCATCACCCTCCGTCGTTCCACCATCATCAGCTACACCTCCATCTTCTTCTTTTCCAGCTCCATCACAGTAATCCTTGAAACTGTACGTTGGTTTGGATTCAGATGGATTTCTCTCCTCAGCTCTGCTTCTCCGTCTTTGACCTGTTTCTGGTTGTATCTGCCTCTGTGACAGAAAAGACTCTTATTTTCTGTCCTTTCTTGGGATTTTCAAGAACAAATCTTCACACTCGGTGATCGCTCCATCACCATCATCGACCGTTAAAATCAATAGGCTCATATTCTGTTTGTCATCTGCATACTGTTGTTACAGCTAAAGGCTGTGTTGGTGGCCCTCTCCCATTATTACCTACACAGAGTGTTTAATATAATGCTGATGCACATGCCAAACTAAAGAGATGGACGCCACAGCATCACTAAATCAGAACAGTAACTAACACAGACAGGAAAGCTGATGCAGAAGGCAGACGGTCCAATGATCGGAAAAGACTGGACGGCAAAATGAGGCATTTTAATGTTAAACCCACACAGCAGCAGGGGTGGATCCACAGTTAGGCAACAGAGGTGATGCAGACGTTATAGAATAGAATAGAACATGTAAAACAAAACAGTTGGCAAGCTCCACACAAAGTAAAGAAAATATATATGTATTACATTATATAATAGCAAACAGAGGGGAATACACAGTCTAGAGCGATTGGAGAGAAAAGTGCTTGGAAGCAGTGCAAAGGGACTTGGTCTGCGTATAGAGTCCATGTGTGAGTGTACTGAGTGATGAGGGTTAGTCAGACCACGGCTCAGATTGGTGAGGGGGCATAGTACGCCCCAGGGGAAGAGGTTGTGAGTCTGGAGGTGTGGGACGGGGTGGTGGGGAAGGGGGTAAGGGGTCATCTGTGATGGCCCTGGTTTACCTGAGACAGGAACTTGTTCTTCATGTTAATAACTGACCTTCTGGTGTGGATGGACCATCTCTTGGCATACCTTCTTCATGTCATATGATGGTGTTTGTCTCTGCCCTCTGAACACCCTCAAGTTTTTTTCAGGACAATCAAATCCTCAGGAAGCCAGAGAAGCGCCAGAGCGTCCAAATCACAGGATCGGTTTTAAATGACGAAGCAGCAAGACACACCCTCACCGAGTATCTGTTTCAACTTGAATGGACTTCAAATTATGCACCAGTTTTTAAATTGTGTTGATAGACCAAGTAAAACCAGAGTTTCCCTCAGTACTGTTGCCATGTTTGCTACAGGAAGGAAAGGTTGAAAAAACAAGACTTTTCAAAGAGAAGATGCTTACGAGCAAAAAACATGACACACTCTTCCTATTGGCTGAAAAATGCAGCAAACCAAAAAATGATATGGCAACACCTGGCCTTTGGTTGCTTAGTAAAAGAGGAAAGTTGTGTGTGTGACGCCAAATGCAAGCACAGTGATATTCATAGTGAGCTTTGAGATGTGAGAGATAAGCGGAGTGCAGCATAGTTGTTCTGTGTCACCATCATCACATCATTATAAGTGAACTAGCCCGACTTCACAGATGTCATTGCTATATGTTCATTTACATCCAGAGCTGGACGTTCCTGTGTAGAAATCCCAGTCAGAACACGGATGCATCGGGAAGCCTGCACATTAAACTTTATTGTGACTCCTGGGAAAACAGCTGCACTCATCGTGCTATTGGAGTTGAAAGAATGACACAGAATCAGAATCAGAAAGACTTTATTTATCCCCAAGGGGCAATTAACTTACAACAAAGCAGCATAACGTTGACAATAAGAACAGGCAATAAGAGTGAGATAACAAATACAAAGAATATACAGTATATACAGTTTTAAAATTACACAGTTTAAAATTAAAGTGAGCGACACGAGACCAGAGAAGCAGTTAATCCTACACCTGGTCCTGTTCAGCCAGACTTGTTGTTTCCTTGAATCTCTCAGAGGACGGTGTCGATTTAATGGGAACACAAAGTTAAAATGGAGCAGGTGAACCACAGCGACCCTCTAATGTACTTTAAAGTCTGGACAGGTTTCCCTGGATCTAAGACAGTCGTTGGACGTTATTGTACAATAAGGTTATTCTTCTCGTTAACACGTCTTTCCTCATCCTGCCTCTGTCTCGCTCCATCTGTCTGTCTCTCTGTCGGGAATCACAACCATGTAGCATCAAATTGAAAACATCCATTAGCGTGAAGCCACATCAGAGTGGAGGGATCGGTGGATGGAGGGGTGGAGGGCACATGTGCCGTTGTTTGGAAAGGTATCTCATGTCAGCAGACGATGATTTATTTAGCAGAGAAGAAGTAGAAGAAGAAGAAGAAGAAGAAGAAGAGGAGGGATGAAATTATTTGCGTGTGAAAGAGCGGCGATGGAAATCAGCGGAGAGGAAGAAGAAAAAGAAGAAGATAAGGAGATAAGGAGACAGGATGAGGTGATTGTTGGGGAAAGGATAGAATTACACAGTCTGGGATTATCTGCACTCAGCCTCACCTGGTTTACAGGTGAGAGACAGGTGAGGCACCAGGTGAGTCAGGAGACAGAAACCTCTTGTGCAGGAATTCAACTATGCGGTGTTCCTCAGCAGGGATACGTTCAGCACAGGTTACTGTAACTTATCAATAACAAGTATTGATTAGAACACCATTGAACTACCTGAAAGCGCCAAACCTCCTGATTTCAAAGGTTTTTTGGCACCATACAGGAGGAAAAATTTTATGTTTCCTGCCTGTCTCCATCAATCATCATCTGATTATTGAGCAATAAAGTCTGAAAAGATGTTCCTTTTCAGCATCCCGGTCCAACTGATGACAGTGACAGAGCAAACATGGCTGCTGGCGGGTGCAGATATTTGGTTTATTCAGGGTAAGGGGCAAAGAGGAGAAGTATCACCGAGAGTGTGTGTGTGTGTAATGTGAGCATTTGGATGAGTATTGTCAGACTCGTCACCTTCACATAAATTTATCACATGTGAGGATGATGAAGATGAAGATCGTGGCCTAGTGTCTGCTTGAAGAAGATCCCGCCTGTGGAAACATTGTTTGCTCACCTGGTACTTAAGGTGCAGAAAATCCTCTTATATTTATATCTTATATCTTTACATTTTACCGTTCAAATCTCTTTGATATGAAAATCATCATCATCGTCGTCATCCTACTGGAGAATAGTTTTAACTCTAACCTCGCTGTGTACAGCATTATGATGTGAGCATGTTTTCTTTTAGGCTGTTGGACAGAAGCAGAGTTTTGATATCTCAGTTTCAGATTTGTTATGGAGTAATCTGCAGGATTGTAGGGCAGGGATAGCTCAGTAGGTGGGCAGGGATAGCTCAGTAGGTAGAGTGGTGGCCCCATGATCGGAAGGTCGGGGGTTCGACTCCACTGAATGGCTACCCTGAGGTACCCCTGAGCAAGGTACCGTCCCTACACACTGCTCCCCGGGCGCTGCACTGGTGGCTGCCCACTGCTTCACTGGGTGAATGGGTTAAATGCAGAGGAACTATTTCCCTATGGGGACTAACACGCACACTTTACTGTGAGTGTGTGTGTGTGTGAGGATCAGACTGGGTGGCTCCGCCGCCTGCCAGCCTCTGAACATAATCATCCACTGATGGATGTTAGCGTACACTGAAGGCAGGTAACGAGTGAGCGATCGTAATGGATCGTAGTGAAAGAGAGGAAGATGAGGCGGTCGAAGAGCGTCTGCGAGGACATAAAGGTTCACCCTGAGGACAGCTCAGTGAGTCCTGTCCCGACATGCTCTTGTCAAAACAACATTTATTACTCAGACCGAAACCCGCAGATGTCCAAACAGCAGCGCTTTGATCCTGTGCTGCAGGGTGCTCACTATGAGGCTCGGAGCCCACAAGGGGTCCTTCTGACAGTGGTCTCAGTGATGACTTCACATCCATGTTGCTGAATGAAGCTGGACTCACTAAAGGCCGCCTTCACCTGTGCACTAGGCTTACCTGTGACTCGGAAACACCTGTGGCAGTTTTAGATGTTAATTCGTCATCCTGTTAAACTTTTCTCTAAATAAGCTCTGAGATCAGCAAACTCAAAGAAAGAAAGTCCCACTAACATTCAATATTAATATTCCTGAAAACATCTGCGTGCCTGAATTAGCGTGAACTGTACTGAGGACGAGCCAGGTGTGAGTTGCTGTGTGACAGACGCTGATAACTTCATGGTGTTGTCTCCTTTCCAAGGTCATTGTGACAAAACTGTGTAACCTTGAACCGACTCTGGTACAGGTAGACCCCTGGTTGCCTAGGTAACCATTCAACGTATTAACTACACACTCATGTCAGTCAACAGTATCCTTGTCTGGGTTATTTTGTCTGTTGTTGATGAAGGTTACTCACGTTTGGTCTGTTGTCCACTCACTGCTTTACACTTTCTCAGCATCCATTTGAAAACACAGTTTTATTTATACGGTTTTAATTCTGCACAACAGTCCTTCTGAGGGTTTCTGCTGCCCTGTAAAGTCCCTGCAACACCACAGCTGATTCACTCTGCCCCGAATCAGCTCGTTGCTTCATTAAATTCACAATCTGTTTCA
The DNA here is from genome assembly GCF_018398535.1 of Haplochromis burtoni. NCBI lineage: Eukaryota > Metazoa > Chordata > Actinopteri > Cichliformes > Cichlidae > Haplochromis > Haplochromis burtoni. The sequence goes on from NW_024583926.1 coordinate 8,239, forward strand.
TTTTATAGTTAGCACAGTCTCACACTAAAGCTACAGGAACCATTTTTATCTGTTTTTATCATAATGATAAAATTATAACTGATGATGTGTACCTATAGTCGATATTGTGTGTTGCTGATTGAGAGCCTGCTCATTTAACCCCTGTCAGATCTTAAAGGGCCATTCCACCAGTTTGTTTCATACTGTTAAAGACATGAGTGTGGGTTTGATTTCAGAAAGAATCGAGAAACAGCAGAGTGTGAAGATCAGCTGCTTTAATGTGTCACTTCAACAGGTTCAGATCTCCTCAGTCAAACGTTGTTTGTTCTTCCAGGTTCAGGAAAAGGCAGTGGCTTTAACAGATAGAATAAATACTCCAAGTGCATACAGGTCATTATGATTTCTGATTGCAGAGTGTTTAAAAGTCTCTCACGTGAAAGTCTTTTCAGACGTTTTAGTTCTACTTTATTTATGGATATATATATGTTTGGATCCAGCTTTCAGTCACATCTCAGGGTCTTCCTCGGCACACAGAGACACTTATAGTTCAGTTTTGATCTTTGACATCGCCCCTTTGTTGCAGCCCTCTGTTTTCAGATGCTCACAGAAATTTGTTCCAGTGAAACTAATAAAATGTTCTTAAAAATATGAAACATGATTAAATGGGTTTTGAAATAAAGGAAATCCAGTCCAACAAACAGTGCGACGTGTGCGCTGGTTATTCAGTAATGAATCTCAGTCTGCTGATGGAGCCAAATGTTCTCATTCTGACATGATGACTTCCTGTGCTCACTGCCAGTTTAATTCTGTGACTCTATATCTTACGTAGATGAGATGGGATCTATATAGGTTATACAATCTATGACTATCTCTGTGACATCAATGTGATGTCATATGATATTTAATGATAATTACAGATACAGAGTGTAAAAAACCCAGCAGGAAACCAAGTGTTCAGAGCAGTGAGCTTAGCTTTAGACTGTTAGGCTCTGTTATTTGAAACTTTGGCCAAAGTTGATATGAAGACTATCCATCGAAATACAAATTTGTGTTTTGTGGTGAAAACATAAAACCTTCTGCTCAAATATGCTGTACAGTTTGTTGTGTCTTGACTAGATTTTGGAGATTACCACGAATCAGCGTGTCAGCCTGTTTCAGGAAATATCAGAAAGTTGAAAGATAATAAATAATATACACAGTATTTTAATGATTTATGCTGTTTTTCTTTTGTGAGAAGCACCTAGAGGGTGAGCTCCAGAAACACCAGCCCAGTAACAGGATACTGGTTGCAAATATTCCCATTTGCCTGAGTTCCTCCCCTGAACGTCTCCAGAGGTGATTCTCTGACGTCCGACGTGAAAAAGATCATCGTTTGATAAGTGAATTTTTCCAGAAAGTCTCTCAGGGACCAAAACCTGGATTCAGACTGATCCTCTTGGTACCTGAATGGTCCAGTGATACTAGCAGCCATAGGAAGTTTGCGGCAGTGGTAACAGTGATGGATGTATTGCTCCCTCAGTAGTCGTCATAGCGGTACGTGTTGGGGTACGAGTAGCGGTAGTCGTAGCCGTCAGCCCGTTCGGTTTTGGTCTGAAGAGGCTCAGGCTGGAAAGATAGAGACTTGATGACTCCACCCGAATCCTCTGTCACCTTCACCTCGGTGGAGTATGAGGATGAGGAGGGGTCGTCTAGTAAGGAGGAGCAGCCAGGAAGGCCAGCAGGTTTGGAGGGAGTGCAGGGCTGGTAAGAGGGCAGGCCGACAGAGGGTTTGGCACACGACTGGTAAGGAGGGAGGGCAGCAGGAGGCTTCGGACACGGTTGATAGGAGACCTGAGGAGGAACACAGGAGGTGATAATGTGACAACGACATTATTTACAGGTGAAACAGATATTCAAGCTTCTATGTCAGCATATTGTTTTCAGTTTACAGTGAAATACACAAGGTCAACCATGTGCAGGTCCAACTACAAAACACGTATCTCATACCTGACTCTTACGCATGTCTCCTGCAGGCTCTACAAGTTGAGACAAACCTCAGGTTTTGAGGGTTACTCACCTTGGTTGTCGTTGTGATGATGGTCTGCAGTGCTGCTGGTGAACCCGGGTTGTTGCTGGCATAACGGCAAGGGTACTCTGTGCTGTAGTAATGGTGGTTGTCACTGTAGGGGGCAGAGTTCTTCAGCAGTTCTTTCCATCCAGAAGGGGTCTTTGTCTGGGGGTCAAAGGAGGTAGAGGAGGAGGAGAGAGGAGCTGACGATGGAGACGAGGACGACGAGGAACCCAGGACCGGGGCCACTCTGCACAGAAACCAGAATCTGGTTTAAACCTGTGAAACTTTACATGTCATTTATGGTGCATTTTATTATTTTTACACTACCAGAAACTGTTTTGAGGAATATCTGAAGCTAACCTAGGGTCGCAAAGGTCAGAGGTCACAGGATATGAAGGTGAGGTCAGGTATCCTTGGAAGTCATATCCGGGCCTGCTCATATAAAGCCTGGGATTGGCTGGTTTCTGAAGTGTTGGTGTGCTCTCTCCCAGTGCATTGTGGGGGTTGTAGTAGGTTTCTGGGCTTTGGAATGCTGGGTAGTGCTGAGGGAAGTTTGGTTCAATGAAGGAAATCCTATCCGTTGGTTCAACGCAGGAGAGGAGCGCAGGGCCAAGAGCCTAAAGGGAAAATTACAGGGAAACAATAAGTAAACAGCAGAGATGTGAACAAACAGTGGTTATTGTTTGTGGCTTGTTGGTAGCAACCTGTGTTTCAATGAGTCGTCTCTTTGGTGTGAATGGAGGTGAGTTGACTCGTCTCTTTACTGAACTCCTTCTGGCTTCAGTCTCTGATTTGGACTCTGGTCTGGGATGATCATGAACGCCTTTTGCCTGGAGGACAATAATAGTAACATCAAATTCACAAAAATGTCATTTAGATAAATAGATACATAAATAAAAACACTGAATTTGATTTGTACCCTAATTTTGACAGTTGTAGTTTAAACCTGTTTAAAACTGTACCGAATAAAATATGATGGAACTCATTGTTTCATGATAAACAGAACAAAATCAACACATCAAAACTTAAATCTTTTTAAAGATGCAGCAATACATTTCAATAAAGTTGCAGTAAAGGTTGTGCAATAAACACCTGATGGACCAGCAACTATAGATAATTCAACAGTTCAAACCGAACATTGTTAGCGTTAGCGTGATCCGAGCCTTAATCCAAAGATTGATTTTTATCCTTCTCAATCATCCAGGTAAGGAAATCCCAGAAAACATTAAACATTTCTCTCACTGAAAATGCAGATAAACACAATTAACGTTGTGATTCTATCATCAGTGTTTCATCATTTGACAAAAGATTTTGGAGAATCTGAAAAAACTTGTAGACACGAAAAGGCTGCAGTGTTCAGAGGGTTGACGAAGACCCGATGATGCCCTTTGATAACTGCTTTATTCAAATGTGTTGCAGTTAGTTTTAAACCAAACACAAAATGAGCAAATATTTCTTATTAGCTATCATTTAAATATTTATTCATGTTTAAATATTTTAAATACAATTTTTTTTCACTGACAGTGTTACAGCTAGAAAACCAGTTGTGCTGATAATCAAATTGGGGCGATCGTGGCTCAAGAGTTGGCAGTTTGTCTTGCAATTGGAAGGTTGCCGGTTCAAGCCCCGGCTTGGACAGTCTTGGTCGTTGTGTCCCTGGGCAAGACACTTCACCTACTGGTGATTGTCAGAGGGGCCGATGTCAGTCTGCCCCAGGACAGCTGTGGCTACAACTGTAGCTGCCTCCACCAGTGTGTGAATGTGAGAGTGAATAAATAGTGGAATTGTAAGCGCTTTGGGTGCCTAGAAAAGTGTTATATAAATGCAATCCATTATTATTAATCAACCTGGAAGAAGATGGCCTTTCCATCAACTCTCCAGAAGTTGGTGACAGGGTAACCACTGTGACCACGACATGGGAGCAGCTCCAGAGCAGCATTACAATTGGGACAAAGCTTCTCTGAAACACACAAGAAAAATAAACTGGTCAGGTGAATGTGAACACAGGTGAGGAAGTCCTGAGAAGTCTTTGGTCCAGGCTCTTCTTACTCTGCTGCTTCTGCCGGGCTTTGTCACAGATGGCAGGTCGAAGCTGAAGTCTGGATCCATCAGACAGTGTGCAGCCTCGAGAACAAACCACCACACCTAAACACGATTTCTTCAAGATCTGACAGTTGTGGTTGTTGGTGTTTCTCATTGCCCAGCCAGACAGATGTCTCTGAGCATTCTTATCTTCAGCTGCAAAACAAAATCCACCAAGCAGTGACTTTTAGACCTCTGAGCAATTATATTTCCCTATTTAATCATTTCATGGTGTATATTTTAAAATGCTTGTCCTGCTAGACCTCAGTGCAGTGTTCGATACTGTTGACCATAAAATCCTATTAGAGCGATTAGAACATGCTGTAGGTATTACAGGTACTGTGCTGCAGTGGTTTGTATCATATCTATCTAATAGACTCCAATTTGTGCATGTAAATGGAGAGTCCTCTTCACACACTGAGGTTAATTATGGAGTTCCACAGGGTTCAGTGCTAGGACCAATTCTGTTTACATTATACATGCTTCCCTTAGGCAGCATCATTAGAAGACATAGCATACATTTACACTGCTATGCAGATGACACCCAGCTCTATCTGTCCATGAAGCCAGATAACACACACCAATGAGTTAAACTGCAGGAATGTCTTAAAGACATAAAGACCTGGATGGCCGCTAACTTTCTGCTTCTTAATTCAGATAAAACTGAGGTTATTGTACTCGGCCCTGAAAAGCTTAGAAATATGGTATCTAACCAGATTCTTACTCTGGATGGCATTACCTTGGCCTCCAGTAAGCTGTGAGGAACCTTGGAGTCATTTTTGACCAGGACATGTCCTTCAACGCACATATTAAACAAATATGTAAGACTGCTTTCTTCCATTTGCGCAACATCTCTAAAAGTTAGAAATATCCTGTCTCAGAGTGATGCTGAAAAACTAGTTCATGCATTTATTACTTCCAGGCTGGACTGACTGTAATTCATTATTATCAGGATGTCCAAAAAACTCCCTGAAAAGCCTTCAGCTAATCCAAAATGCTGCAGCAAGAGTCCTGACAGGGACTAGAAAGAGAGAGATATTTCTCCTGTTTTGGCTTCCCTTCATTGGACTCCCTGTTAAATCCTCACATTTTTAACATCCTGTTAAAAGGGAGTTTTTCCTTCCCATTGTCACCAAAGTGCATGCGGTGTCCAACTCCAGGCCTTGAGGGCAGGTTTCAGATCTCACCCTGGGTCAACACACCTGAATCACATGATTAGGCCTCTGGAGAACTTCGAGACATGTTGAGGAGGTCATCTAGCCATTTAAATCGGCTGTGTTTGATCAAGGACACATCTAAAACCTGCAGGACAGTTGGACACCCTGCTGTGGGTCTCTACTCTACAACATAAAACTCATGAATTTGGGACTATATTGGTAAAAAAAATTAACTAAACTGAACTAAAATGCTTTTTATTTACTTGTTGCCATGGTAAGTCGTGACTTTCTTTCTCTGGTCAGACATGCACTTAACTCAGCTGACTGAACAAACTCCTTTTATTATGTTTTGAGTAATTACCCAAACACTGCAGCATGTTTATGACATTTTAAAACAATTTCACAATAATAACTTGTACATATATATTTTGACATGTAATCATGCTCCCTAAAAGAAAATGACTGAGAAGGTCAAATAAAGTTTAAAAATGATTAAAGCTGAGTGGGAATCAACCTACAGGCTCATAAATCTTCACGTCATGTCTTTTATGTTTGGACAGAATTTAAATAAACAAAAATTAAAAAAAAATCTTAGCAACACGAAAAAGTTTCTCACCGCTGTAAATGTACCGAACGTAACCGTCTGTCCACTCCTGGAACGGGTCAAACTGCTTCGTGTCCTGCAGACAGACGAACACACACACGGGTAAGACTTTGAAGCTCTGACTCAATGCGCTTTATGTATTTATTGTTGCTGACATAATAATATAATATGATATAATAATGAAAATAAAGGCGAAATTATGAGTCAAAGGCCGCTACACAAGAATAGATTACTGCAGTGATCGATCAGCTGATGACGGTGTGACGCACCGATGCCCTCACACTGAAACAGACCTGGGCTGTACCCCAATTCAGGGTCTGCAGCCTTAAAGTACGCAGCCTCAACGGTCCTCAAGGGCCGCGTACTCAAAGACCGCTAAGGCCGGAAGTGCGAGGCTTGTGAAATGGGCGGTCTAGCCTCCATCGCGCTGCCCAGGTTGCCTAACAACCATGATAGCTGGAAACGTGTAGTTGACAGAAATGAAGGAGAACATATTTTGTTCATTTGTTCATTTGTTTCTACACGAACTTTGTGTGATTTAATAAGTATCTGAGGCTGAGACCACAGGACTGTAAAACATGATTGTTGGGCTTCATATCTGTACTGAACAGTCATATAAGGTTAGTTAGTAAATAACAATTAGTTAATGTTGTTCATGAGACTAAAGTCAGTGTAAATATAATATGGCCAATATTTTAGTTATTATATTAATCATTATTAGTTATTACAGCAGTGAGTTTGAACTCCCAAATCAAATCACTTCTATTGTCACATCACATGTGCAGGTACGCTGGTACAGCACATGTGAGTGAACTCTGTGTCAAACACTGAGCTTCAGTAAAGATTCAAGTTGAAGTCATTTATGTTTCCTGTCACCTTAAATCTTCACTCAAAGACACTCAAGTATCTGTGACAGTGTATATACAGATGTATCATATATAAGAGACAAATATTGTTCGTTTAATATGTTGGCATTACTAAATTTGGCTCAATGCTTACAAATATGTGTAAAAAGCAAATGTAGGAGCTGTGATAACTGTGTCTGATAGAATGAAGAGTAGACTGATATATGAAATATTCCTTTATTGGGTGAGAAAATCAGACCATGTCATAACTGTTTTAAGTCATACAGAATAGATATTAGAGCCTTAAACAGGCTGACTTCTGCTAAATGGGTCAAACTGGGCAGAAAGTCTACAAACACATAACATCCTTATAGAATATGATGTAACACATCCTGATCGGATACAGCCCGGAACGCTGTGTGAAATGTACGGTGGCCCCGAGAAAACACACGTGCTTACTGATGTTGGTAAATCTTTGTCTGATTCTGTGAATAGATGTGTGAGCGTTATCAGTAAAGTGTGAAAAGTTTATCTTTAACAAAGAAAAACGCCAGACTCACAGTCAGGAAACAGAAAAAACACTGAAAACGACCTTAAATTCATACAAACATTCAGTTACATCATTTCACTCAAACAAGGAACCGCACATTTTAAACTCGTTTTATTTCCACGTTACACTGGAGACACGTCTCGGCTCATCGCCGTGGTGGGAACACGTCCGGTGCCCACGCGGCTAATAGAGCAGACCTCGCATCACAGGACAGAAGCCAGCTCCAGTCTGACCAGCACAAACTTGCTGCTTATTATTGTCCTCACTGGGAGGGTTTCTTCAACAAAGTCTTCAGGTAGCAGCGACTTCACACCACGGCCCGTTCCACGGAGTTGCACTCGTGTTTAGTTTGAAACAGCGGCCGGTTTATATCTCCAGAATCCAGTCTTAGGACGTCCAGTCAGAGACATCAGAGGATCATAGTGGGCCAACCCCAGGAGACCAGAGACGAGAGCCCGGTACATGAACCAGCCCACGGCACTTTAAGCGGAGGAGCCCAGATTAAAAACGGCTGGTTCAGTGCGATCGTGGAAAATCGTCTGCACATATTTTCACGCAGCTCTCCAAAAAGCGATTCTTTGAATCACTTTGAGTTAAATGTAGATAACTAGTCAACGGTTTGTTTATTGAAATAATTACTGATTATTTATGTCTATTTATATCTATTAATGTCTCACACAAAGCACCGCAACAATTTCCTAATGTTGCAAATCTGCTCAACGTTTGGCAATAAAACTCTTGATTCTGATTCGTACAAACAAAAAAATAATTTGACCCGATTCGTGAAATGTAATCTCATTACTTAAAATTATTTGGGCGTAAATATTTCTGGAGCAAATTTTGAATTTCTTGTCAGGCAGTGAATTAACAAACAACCAAACCCCGTTTCCACGTGACCCGAAACCATTCGGCAAACATTCTTACCCTTGTCCACGTCCAGGATCATGACACGGAGCGTGGACAGTCGGCTGGGAGTCAGGCTGTGAAGCCAGATAAAGTCTAGTCCAGGCCGTGGCCCTCAGCGGTCTCTGAACCACACTATTTATCCTGCATCAGCTCCATCATTTGAATTCGATCTGAAAAATCAGCTCTGAGTGTAAAAGCTGTGTCCCGGATCGATCACAGATATCGATCAGCGTGGGAGCTGTGTGCGATGGGAGATGTGTGTTTGGTTTCACTGGAAACAAAAATATACAAACCAGTTTTTTCTGTTTGAGCAACAACAGAGCGGAGAGCCGAGTCAGCACGGGTCACACGAACCTTCACGTAACCTTCAAACAACCTCCAGAAAACCAGAAAAACAGAGTCAAAGAGCCGAGTCAGCGCGGGTCACACGGCGGCTTCACGTAACCTTCAAACAACCTCTACAAAACCTCTGACTCTGCACCGGTCTGTGGGAATGTGTGAAACTTTCACGCGTGACACATTCTCCTGATTCAAACCACTGAACTGAAGTAATAATACAAATATTATTTATTATCAATAATAATTATTGATTATTATTACCAAATTAATGAAAACGTGTTTGTGAAGGCTCGTCTGTTTGGATCTGCGCATGTCATGAAAAAAATAAATAAAAATAAAAACGTGTCTGAAAAAACGCCTGCAGGAGAAACATGATTTTATTCAACGGACATTTTTCACATTCATTACATTAAAAAGAACTGAAATATAATTTGTTCTGCTTGTTCTCAAATGTGGGGTTTTTCAGTCCGCTCTCTCTCTCACACACACACACACACACACACACACACACACACACACACTACAAATAAATGTCTTTATTTTTTATTAACTCCTCTGAACAGTTTGTTTAAATAAAGTTTTGTAGAATAAGATACTGGAGAACGTGTTTAATGATGTGAAAGTGACCGATTATCGATAACTGATCAATAATCCAATCAAACTTTCAAAGACTCGACCTGTGAATGTAAATAAAAACAGATCGATGGTTTGATTATTGATCAAACACGTTCATGTGTTCCATACAAGGCAGAAAAATCCAGAAACTACAAACAAACATTTTCTCGATGCAGAACAGCTGATTTCAATATTGTGTTTTTATTTTGAAGCGCCTTGAGGCGACTTTTGTTGTGATTTGGCGCTATATAAATAAAATTGAATTGAATTGAATTTTGTAACCTTTTAAACTTCGACCTCTGCCCTCCTCTAATTCCTCATGCACGACTGAGTATTTGTAATGTCAGTTACTGCATCATATATTCATTATAGATTTTTAGTTAATTATCGATAATTACGTGCATCAGGAATGGACGTGGTTTCGCGCTGGGATGTGTCAAAGCTTCCATGTAAATCACACACTGGACCGTTTTCTTTAGACCATCTCACAAAATCAAAATAAATAAAATAAGAAACATTTATTGAGTTGCTCACTTTGATTTCTGTAGACTTATAAATTCAAATAATGTTATAATATAATAAGCAGTGTGTACGCTCTTATTAATGAACGAATTCCTTTTTATTGTGACACTTATATGTGTGTAAATATTCTGCATGAACGAGTTATTTTTCAGATATTTGTTTAGTTTTCAAAAGCTTATTTTTAAACGTGGATATTTGGGTTTGTCACTGTGTGTTCGCTCACACTCTCAGACCTGCTGCTCTTTCACATTTTTATTTTATTTCTTTCTTTTTTTTCCGTTTCATTTTCTCGAAAGCAAAAAATCTAACTAAATTCAAACACTTTTTTTAAATTTAATTTGAGCTCCAGATGTGACGACAATTCTCCAGAGGTGGCCTGTAATTCTAAAACAAACTCGGATTATTTCTATGCAAATTAAAAACATCTGACTTTAATTTTATTTTCGTGTTTTGCTTTTTCTGTTTGTTTCTTCTTGCCGCGTTTGTGCTCGGAGCGGATCAAACTGTGATCACTGATGAACAAACGTCTCCGGCCCTGACTCCCTGCTTCTCCAGACTCCGTTCATTGTCTGCCTAATTTAAGCTTCCTTCTTATTTCCTCTCAATCTTTTTTTATTGATTACATTTAAAATCAATAAAGGATGACTGGGATCACGTGGTACCTGGGGCAGCTTGGGGTCATTGATGTCCCACGTTAACTTCATCCCGACGGAACACACGCAGTCCGCCTCCTCGCGCTCCTCGGCACGGGACATCCTCCTGCCGCTGGCGGGCCTGACCCTGTCCTCTTCGGCTCTCCGATGGTTCTTTCGAAATCAAAGAATTAGAATCTGAGCCAAATTAAAAGTTTTCAAACCTCTTTTCAAACCGGAAGTCCGCAGGTGAAATAAAACATTCAAAATGATCCGCGCGACTCCGGACAGCGCGTGCAGCTCTGTAGAGGACTCAGGTAGAAGTGAGAGGACAGGTGAGAGAGTCACGAGCCTGCGGAGGGAAGAGGGAGCGGGAGGGGGTGTGTACAGGTGAGAGAGGAAGAAAAACTAAAAATACAAACGAGACAAAAACAAGTGTGCAGCCTCGTGACGATCACCAATAATCAATCAATGCTCTGAACAACAGCCACATTAATAACAACAGCTGTTTATTATTCTTATTAATTCTTTTTCTTCTAAATAAATAAGCTGATTTTGAAAAAATCTGTCCGTGTGTGTTGTGTAAACACGTCAGTGTTTCTCCCAAAACAAACAAATTCATTAGTCATCTATTAGAGGACACACCTGACGACCTGCTCACCTGCGCGCCCGCCTCCGTGTGTGTGTGTGAGAGAGACTTTTGGTGTTTCTCATTAAAACATTTTTTTTAAATTAAAGTTGATTTTTAAGATTTTCATTAATTTTATTTACAATTTTTTGTGAGAATCTCAAAGTACACGAAAAAGAAGCCGATATTCCTTCGCGTGTCGGAACTACTTTCTCTGTGATGAGTTAATGACCTCCAGCTGTGCGCGCCCCCGTCACATCAGAAGCTGAGGGAGGACGAGGAGACGCGATGGTAAACTCACAGTTTGATATGATCACTGATCATTAAGTCAAGTATCGATTGGAAGTATATTTATGAACTTTGGTTGTTTCCCTGCTCGATTTATGAAACTCCGAAAACTGCAGTGCGTCATAGATCAGGGTGATGACATCACATACTAGGAATCAATAACGCTTCTATATCGATTCAAAATCGTTTTTAACTTTAAAAACGTGTTTAACAGCAGCTTCTGCGGGTGTTTCTGTTATTTTGTCCACCCCTGTGCCACACAGTCCAGCCTGTACTGCCCCCTGCTGTCCGTCACAGGAAGTGATCCTTTTGCATTTAAACTGGGAGCAAACAAACGTCTGATTCTTAAATCAGAGTAAATGTCAGTGGAGTCTGGTGCAGGGAGCACACTTTATGTCTGATGGTTTTACACACCTGCATCTCCCTGTCGCTCAGTTCGAGGTTCAGGTGGAGGACTGTATGCTCCATGGAGACACGTCCCATCTGGCTTCTCTGCTCTACTATGAAGGACTGACCAGCAGCACCCTCACCCGGCTGGACCAGCTGGTTACCAAGGTAAGGGGGTAACTGTTTGTTCTCTATGCATGACTATCAGACAGGAGTTCTCCATGTTCACCACAAATGTTCACTTAAGCTTTAAAAGTTTATGCATTTAACAAAAACCTTCACCACCAAGGGGCAGTGTCTGCCCACACTGTGTTGGTTTGTTGACCTGTGCCATTAGAAACCACCTGATGCAGTGCCTGTCCTGAGGTCAGGGTGGTGCAACAGTTGGTGCTGTTACAGACGGAAGATTAAACGTCCTGTCTGGGCCAAGCTGACCACCACATTGCCATTCAGGTGCACCTGCCTCTCACCTGGTGACAGGTTAGATCAAAGTTAACATAAAGATGCTGTAGAGCTCAGGCATCATCTTATCCTCCTGTTACAGCTTTTAGAAAACAATGAAGTTTAAATGATGAACAGAAAGGTAAATGATGTCATTTACCTTTAACAAGTCACATGACCTCAGGATGTTTTCTGTGATTGGCTGAAAATCATTGGCCAGAATGAAGTCAGACTGAGCATGCTCCTCAGTCTGTCTGCTAAATGAAATGGGCTTTTGTGTTGATGCCTCTGAGAGTGCCTGGGTTTGGGACTAAAAATCTGCACGATAAGTTCATATTTCATACCAGCTGATGTGGAAAGTCCTCTGATTACGTTTAGTTTTGTCCATGTTAAAGCAAGCGCTCTGGAAGGTTCCAAGCAGCCATAAAGACCCGACATGTTCATAATCAAAGTTTCATGTCAAACAAAGTATTCCATGTGGAGGTGTTTGAGTCACGCTGTTGTACGTGAAACGTCTGGCCTGCCTGACGTTAAAAGGCCTCAGCGTGCCTCTGTGGTACGTTTTACTTGGTTTGTAGTAGGTTTGTGTTCTTTATGCTCCTGTTTGTGTAACGTCCGTTTCCACTGCAGGATCAATAAAGCATCAGAGTGATGTGAGCATGACTGAGTCTTACCACACACCTGTTTGCTTGCTTGGTTGTTAGGAGCTGCGTGATTCTGGTTTCAGCAGAGCTATGCTTGTCTTGAAGTCTTTGGGGATTCTGGCAGAGAACAAAGAAGACCTGCAGATGCTCATCGGTCATGGACTGACTGCTAAAGTAATCTGTCTAAATTTGTCAGAATAAATCGGGTCAGATGTCATGCGTCACATTACCTTCATGTTGTTGTTTGCCTTTTAGGCATTGATGTGGTTTGAAGCGGTCTGTGAACAGCTGACTTCTGACCTTCAGAGAATCTCCACCCCCCTGCTCAATCTCACTGAGGAGTTCTTTGACTTCTTCCTGGTGAGAACATTTCTCTACCCAGAGGGCTATAACTGTGGAGCCACATCCATGTGTTAGCTAGCTGTGTCGATAAGGCAATATTGTTTTACCTGTTGAATCGCCATGGTAACAGATGCTAAACATCTCACCTGGGACTTATTCTATAAAGTGAGTTTAACATACCCAGGGTTGTCTAAGGAGCTTGGAAAGAAAAGCGTCTGGACTTCTTTAAGTTGCTTGAAGATGTTTCACCCCAAAGTATCCCCCCCAAAGAGGTACGAAGGAGTAACCCAGTGGGATACTTCCACTGGGTTTAATTCTGGGACTCTCCACCATTTGACCTTAGAACTGAAGAAGCTTCTCGGATGAGAGGTGAAACGTCTTCAAGTAACTTAAAGAAGTCCAGACACTTTTCTTTCCAAGCTCCTTAGACTACGATGACGTGGATGTCTGAGAACCTTCACAGACATACCCAGGTTTTTTTATCTGAATCCACTTACCCTGATGTTAGCAGTCACCATAAACTGTTAAGCTGGTTATCAACTCGCTGTGTTCACACCCTGCATGCTGACATTAAAGGTGGTGTTGGTAGCATTCTATCAGTCTGAAAGGAACAGCTTATATGACTTGATGTAGCTCATTGTCTTGCACAGGAAAGTATTTCTATCCACTGGTGATTAAAAATCTATAAACAACATGAATAAAATGCTACAGTGTTGTAAAAGGTAGCAGAATGTTGCAGAAAGGTCTTGATGCATGCTCAATCATCCAGGTAAGGAAATCCCGAAAGGCTGATTCTGGACATAGTACAGTTCACAGAGAGTTGGGGAATGGCTGTGATTACAGCACTGTAAGATGGTGAAAGAAGAAACTGACCTCACAGATTTCAGATTGTGTCTAAGGTTGGGGAAACCTGCAGTCAGCTGACACTGAAGAAGTCACCTGACGATGAAACGTTTGTCCCACTAAAAATGTCCAGATGAACAGAATCAAACTCCTGGGATTACAGAAATGGGTTCTGGTGATTTGGTGGTAAAATGCAGTACTGCTGATTATTTCACAGGTTATACGTTAGAGCTGTAAAACCTTCAAATAGATCTGTGTAAATTTAAAGCGCTGTTCGATACCGCTGAATGAAGCCCAGCTCAGACGGACTGTCCATGTGTTCACGTGCCAAGTCTCTGGACAAGCAGAACGCACACAAAGAACACCTGTCCAACCAATCGCATTCATTCATCAGGCTGTGGAACAGGATGCTTTCATGTTTCCATGGGTCCAGTTTAAACTTTCATATGTGTAACTGTTACTTTAGAAATAAAAAGCACCACTGGACATGCTCAGACATACCTTTTTCCACTCTGTGCCCCAAATGAATACATCACACTTCATTTACTGTTTCGTACCGTTAAGTATGTGAGATCAAATCTAACGTCCTGTTGAACACATATAGTGATGGACCTGGAAATGATTCCCTAATGTGTCTGGGTGATTAGGATCTAGCTGTACTTCATTCTTCCATGTCACCTCCCGGTCCAAGTCAAATCATTTCTGCCATTGGTTTGGATCCAAAGTCCTGTACTGGGGTCACTGTAAAGATTCTGCTCTGGTCTTGGACTCTCTGGCAGCACCAGATGTGGTGGCCTTCAAGCTCTCTCTGCTATAGCTTTATTTTAGCATTACAGGTAACCGACACAGTGATGACCACTATGACAGAAGAGCTCCTTCACTTTGTTGTGATGAGAGATGTTCTCCTGGAGGTTGGCCAAAGCTGCATCCAGCTTATGTTTCTGAACAGTCTGGGATTCATGGTGAGCCTGGAGCTAAAACTCACAATAAATGGCCTGTATTTATATAGCGCTTTACTAGTCCCTAAGGACCCCAAAGTGCTTTACATATCCAGTCATCCACCAATAAGAGGCCAACACTGTAGACAGTTTCTGCGAGCTTTAAGTTTCCTCTCAGTACATGCAGCTCCTGCTAACTCTAACAAAGAGAGTTCATAACGTAAACAGAACTGGTCCTACCGCAGAACCCTGAAGCAGAAAAACCCCAAACATTTGTTTTGTACAACTTTGTGCTCGCTACAGGCTCTGGCTGCAGATGTCTGATTAATGCAGTTAATTTGATCGATTTTATAACTGGGTCAATGCTAAACACTTTGCTGATGGAGTGAAACCGTCATTAAAATCTTTTCCATATTAATTCAGTGTAACATAGGATGTAAGAGTTGCTGTTTGCTGGGAGATGAACCAGGCTCATTAAATACACTCTCTATCGTCTCGTTTCAGCTGCTTGGCCAAGCTTCTCTTCCAGGTTGGTTTCTGTCTTTGCTTTGATCTTCATGTGTTAGGCTTCATTTAGACTTCTGCTGGAGATGATGATGTCCTAGCTTCGTTAACTGGCAGCTCCTTTCATCCCTAAACCACAACCTTCCAGGTAGTTCAGTGACATGTAGGTACATTTCTTGGAAGGTTACAGTGTAGGGATCAAATGAGTTTCTGGTGGCAGTGTAAGTTATGATGTAGATTTCCCACCGAAGCATGAGTCTCACCTGTCCGTCCTGTCATCTACTACCTGTCCGTTTCTCAGTGAGTCAGCTGTCAGTAGTTCTTCTGCAGTTGGTTCATCTGACTCTGGAAACAGAAGTTCACTTCCCATTGAGACTGGAGGTAATGCACTGACACAGTGTGCTTTTCATTGTCTGTGCTGGGCTGTGATGTGTTTTTGTACACAGCTTTGCTCTGACTCTAAAGAACGGCTGGGTCACATAGTATTTGGACAATACAGAGGCAATCTAAGGAGCGTGGAAAGAGAAGCGGATGAACCAAAGGAGCAGTTAAGTTTCTCAAAGAAACTCAAAGAACTCCAGTGGCTTTTCTTTCCACGCTCCTTAGATCACCGTGATCTGGATGACTGACCTCAGTGTAATTTCTCTTGTTTCAGGCCATCAGGACTTTCAACAGCGTGCTGGAGTCTCTGAGCCGAGAACAGAGGCGACTGATCCAGAATGACCAGAATCAAAACCAAATGCTGTCTGTAGTGCACACTGAGATTTTTACATTGAAATGTTTCTAACCAGCACATGTATACCCATCTAAATTCAGTACTATCTGCTTGATTGCCTGTCTGACAGACCCCAGGTGGCTGCAGCAGTTCTGACAGTTGGAGGTGAGTTACAGCAAATCGCACCGAATATTCAACATGAGCGATTCTTGTTTTCTTTATTGGGATTGTTTTCTCTTCACCTGTCATAATGCTTTACGGATATTTAGAATCGCTGTGGTTAAACGATGTCCTGAGGAAGTCTCATGAGTGTGAACAGAAGAGTTTAGAGCCGAGTCTTGACTCTGCACTTGGAACACCTGAGCACACCGTCCCCTCAGTGCTGTTAGCAGTGAATATATAGAAGCGTCATGTTTGTCACCTCTATGTTAGACAGGAAGCCCGTAAACAGGAAAGGGCCTAGAATCAAAGTGTTATTACAGACAGCCACGTTTGTAGTTCTCTGTTTCAGACTATGAGCTGCAGGTCAGCCTGTCAGAAGCTCTGTGTCGCATGACTCCACGCAGAGACCGCATGCAGAAAGCCAGTCAGTGGTTCTCCATCCCTGACATCAGCATGGCTTTCTGTGACATCAGAGATGCTGATTTTGAGTCGGTGAGTTCTCAGCTGTCTCACTCTGTATGTCATTTCCAAGCTTTCTGTTTAAATTCCACAGTGTGATGAACACAACACACACAGTTCAGGTTGTTAAGCCTGTATTGAACCTTCTGAGTAATCAAAGTGAATCTTTTAATTTTCTCCAAGTCTACCTCGAGTCAGCCACAAGATTGGACTGGATTCATACCCTAAAAACAAATACATCCACAAAGCATTATTAGTATTTCATTAATGTGATCTTGAAGGGAAAAAAAATTTTTTTTTTCTGACAATTTGTATATTAAAAAAAACAAACAAACAACAATCTTCTCTAATATAACTTGAAGCTTTTAGGCTAAACATGCAGCATTAATGTAACAGCTTATTAGCCAGCTATCATTCTGGCATCACTGTTTTCCGTGTTTCACATAAACATTATTTGTGCAAGAGTCATTTGATAAAACACCTTAAGGCAACTGTTGTTATTTGGTCCTATACAAATAAAACTGAACTGACTAAAGTGAACCAAGGTC
The DNA here is from genome assembly GCF_018398535.1 of Haplochromis burtoni. Lineage (NCBI taxonomy): Eukaryota > Metazoa > Chordata > Actinopteri > Cichliformes > Cichlidae > Haplochromis > Haplochromis burtoni. The sequence continues at coordinate 25,419 of NW_024583926.1, forward strand.
ATTTTGGCCACAGTAGAAAATAATTTATTTTCTGTTTTGTTTTTTTGTTTGTTTGTTTTTTTTTGCCTGTCCCGTTTGGATCTTAGGCGTCAGAATTGATATCTGAAGGCCAAAAAAGATGCCAAGCGGATTTAGTTTACCAATTGGATCATCATGGCCTTGCCATATTGGTCCAATTGGTAAACCTTTTATTATAATTAAAAAACAAACAAAAAAGAGCAACATAATAAATACAGCACCATCACAATAAACTAGCTAACAGTAGATACTAAATATTACATGTTATTGTGCAGTACGCAAGCTCAACAGTGCACAATGTGCTTTGAGGCAGCAGCCAAGAAATGTGTAGTTTGTGTCTGTGAACACCCGTGTGCACACCTGTGTGGATCAGCACACTTGTATTCAAAAGGTTTCTCCATGTAATGGTCTGCTAGGGAGTGTGGGGAGCCATAGCCCCGTCCCCCAGGGCATATAGCAGGTATGGAGGAGATCCAGGTCCCAGAGTACAAGAACCCAAGGAGAACCACCAGGGGGGCAACCGTGCCACCCTCCTCGGAAGAGCTGAGGAGAGCCCCAAACGAGAGGTCACCCAGCAGCCACGGAGCAAAGGCCAGAGGGGGTTGCTGTGACGTGCCCGCGTGCTTTGCTGGCAGCCAGCTGTGCCAGAGAGGACCGAGCCCCATGCCCACAGGCCTGAGGGCACCCTATCCCCCGGAAGAGGCCCACCTGGGCCACAGGCGCCAGGGCCCGCCAATCGGCCATGAATCGGTACATACATGAGCTCTCGGCCCCAGACACCAAGAACCACAAACACACCAACGTCTGAGGGCATCAGCCACTGGCAGGGAGTGTGGTGAGGTGAGATGGGCCTCCATTCCTCGGAGAGCCTAAGATGTTCCCAGAGAGGTGGAGTCTAGAAAATAATTTCAATAAAAACCCAACCAGACAGCCAATTGCTCTAATCTAACCAGCATGTCCTGGGTCTAGCCTGGACCTCCATTCCTGCAATACCTCACCGAGGAGATGTCACTTTTGATGTGGAGCAGCAGCAGTTCTACCCCTCCTAAATGACCAAAGTCCTCACCCCGTCTCAAGGAAGAGCCAGAGGAAGCTATTTTCTGTGTCTTTTAGTCCATGCCACGGCTTGTGACCACAGGTGAGGGTGGGGCTCATTTCCAAGGGAGACGAGTCTACGTACAGAGACGAGGTGGAGCAGCTGACGTCATGGTGTAAGGCCAATAACCTCCTCCTCAACACTTCAAAAACCAAAGAACTCATAATAGATTTCAGAAGGAAAAAGGCAGAGATCCAACCACTATTCATAAATGGGGACTGTGTAGAAAGGGTGGCAAGCTTCTGCTTCCTGGGAGTCAATATAGAGGAGAACCTTTCCTGGAGTGTGAACACCTCCGAGCTGCTGAAAAAGGCCCAACAGAGACTGTACTTCCTGAGAATTCTCAGGAGGAATAACATCACACAGAGACTGCTGGTGTCCTTCTACAGAGCCACCATTGAGAGTGTTCTAACTTACTGCATATGTATTTGGTACACTAGCTGCACAGGGGCTCAGAGGAAAGCACTCCAAGGGATCATTAACACCGCCCAAAAGATCACTGGCTGCCCTCTCCCCACACTGGAAGTTCTACACAATGCCCACTGTTTTAAAAAGGCCCAAAACATCATAAAAGACACCTCACATCCTGGCCACTCCCTGTTCGAACTGTTGCCCTCAGGCAGACGGTACAGGGCAATCAGAGCAAGGACTAATAGACTCAAACACAGCTGTTATCCAACTGCAATAACACATCTGAATACTACAAAAAAATGTCCATCACGCCACTCTTGTGTTAATCTATGCACGGCCTGAAGCATGTGTGTGGGAATGTATGTGAATGTTTTACTGTTACATCTTATTAGTATTTTAAGTATTCTATCTATTTTATTTATTGAATTTTATTGTTTTATTTATATTTTGATATTGCTGGGGATGATGCAATGATCGGGGACCATTCTTCATTTCGTTGTTCTCGTGACAATGACAAAGTTTCTGATTCTGATAAACCAACAGGGTCTCATCACGTTGTGGATCGATGACGCCAACAGAACCGCATATCTGGGAAACTGGCTTAACTGTCTTTATACAGGTTTTTAATTTTTTTATGAAGTAAGTCAGCCATCTGTCTCACTGTGCAGGACTGCAGACGATTCTTGAATTTTGTCAACTGCTACCATGGAAACCAGGGGAGGTGATGAACCATATTTAAAAATTTATTAATATAAAGTAAATCGGAGAACTCTGATCACAGTAGTTACCTGTGTTCTGTCTCTCAGGGTCTACACTATTCCCTGCCTCCGTGCCTTTCTCAGTTCCACTCAGGTACATTTTTCACCCTTTGAAAAATTAAAAAATTTAAAAAAGGACGTAATTTTTTTTTGGCATTTGTATTCAGACTCTGTATGTTTTCTTGTGCAGCTCTTTCGTCCAAAAGATGAGAAACTAGATGAGTTCTGGATAGACTTTAACACGGGCTCAGGATGTGTCAGCTTCTTCATTGATGAGCCTCAGGTAGTACTCCATACTATGAAGTTTTACTGTAGAACTGACAGACTTTAGGTTGTTTTGGGGGGCTTGCTTGATAAGCTGTATTCAATTCTTCAGCAGCTTCACTGGTTGCCAATAGAAGCCAGGATAAACTCTAAAATCTTACTTCTCACTTGGAAGTGTATCCATAAATCTGCTCCTTATCTCTGTGATCTACTTCATTCCAACACTGTTTCCCGCCTCTCAGATCCTCGTCTGCCATTCAAGTTGTTCCTTCTCCTCGTCTTACCACTATGGGGAGCCTTCAGTTGCTCTGCTCCTCGGTTCTGGATCTCTGTTCCTCCAGCCATAAGAAATGTAGACTCTCTTCCTATATTTAAGTCACAGTTCAAAACCCATCTGTTCACACTGGCTTATTCACTTTTTTGCTGATTTTTATCTGTTGTCAAGTTCTGTTTTGCAATTTTAACTTATTTTATGGGCAGCACACTGGTTAGCACTGTTGCTGCACACCAAGAAGGTCCTGAGTTCAATTTCACCATCAGGCCAGGGTCTTTCTGTGTGTAGTTTGCATGTTCTCCCAGGTACTCCGGCTTCCTTCCACCATCCAAAGACATGCAGTTTGTGGGGATAGGTTAATTGATTAAACTAAATTGTCCATAGGTATGAATGTGGGAGTGAATGTGAGTGTGAATGGATGTCTGTGTGTGTTAGCCCTGCGACAGACTGGCGACCTGTACAGGGTGTACCCCGCCTATTGCCCTATGACAGCTGGGATAGGCTCCAGCGTCCCCCACAACTCTGAAAAAGAGAAGTGGATGGATGGATAACTTGTTTTATAATTATTGCCCCTTTCATTTTTTGCTTTGTAAGGTGACCTTGGGTTTCTGAAAGGCACCCTCAAATAAAATGTTGTGTCAAATAATGCAATAAGGTTTTGTTTAAAAGCACCAAAGGGAACAACTGCCTTGAAGTTTTAGTTGGACACTGAGTTTGGCTGCATATTCACATTTTTCTCCTGCTGTGTTCTGGTTATGTTTTTGTTCAGGGTTTCCTTTGGGGATCCATTCATGTGCCGAAGGAGGAGGTGGATCATTACAGTCTGCAGGTCAAACAGAATGGTCAGAACTTTAACCCTAAAATCCAGCATGTTGAAGCATTCAGGTATGTTAGATCATGTATAAGTAGGACCAGAGCATGAATTGGACAATTCTGTTTTTCCCATGATGCCCTGGGGAAGAGACGGTCCTCAGTTTCTGGCTGAACAATCCCATCATGCACGACAATGTCAGAGGCCAGACAGTGGAGCTGACCTTCAACTCCAAACACCACAAAGAACTGGAAGAGGCAGCTGGGAGAGTGTTCATGGTAATGGTTTGTCTCACCACCTGTCCTGTCAGCCTGCCGCTCTGTCTCGCCAACTCGCAAAGACAGTGATGACTGTTCTGTTATTGGACTTCTAATCAGTTTTTCCTGTAAAAAAACAAACAAAACAAAAACCCCTACCATGTTTGAACAAAAAGGTTTTGATGACTGCTGGTCAAGGATCAATATTTGTAATTGTATCATCAGATCTGCAGTCTGCGTGTCTTAGACAGGTGACACAGGTAGTTTAAATCTGTCAGTGCTTCTCTTCTGATAACCGGTCTCTCTTCAGACTTGAATTTGTACCTGAGCCATGGTTTTATTTTTTGTTTGATTTCTCGGTGTTATGAGAAGCTGCATCAATGGTTATAAAAGTCTAACAGCTGCTGGGAGGAAGGACCTGCCATAACGCTTCTTTGTGTACTGTGGATGCGTCAGTCTGTCACTGAAGGGGCTCTCCAGTTCTGCAACAGCTTCATGCACGGGTTGGTAGGCATTGGAGTTCTTCTGTCTCCTACTACCTGCACTGGGGGCATCCTTGGACAGAGCTGGCCTCGTATGGAGCTTATCCAACTGCTTCCTCTCAGCTGTAGAGAAGCTGCTGTTCCAACAGACAACACCATAGATGATGGCCAAGGCCACAACAGAGGTCTTGGAGTGCAGGGTATGCTCCTGAAAAGATCTTGTTGTCCTCAGCAGGTGGAGTCTGCTCTGACCCATACTGTAAATAACGTCAGTGTTGGGACTCCAGTCCAGTTTATTGTTCAGGTGAACACCCAGGTACAGGTCCAATCCCTGAATGTTCACTGGTGTCAGTGTGGGGGGGTCTGTTGTCGTCCTCACATGTTCAGGAGAGGGAGCAGTTTAGATGGCTTGGGGAGCTGGTGCTGTGGCTTGTCTCCAATTCAGGCTAGTTTGTCTTGTTCTTCTGTCTTCACTGTCGGTTGAGTGATGTGCTGGTGCTTTGAGAGGTTGAGCTGGAGTACTCGCTGTGGTGGGGAGGAAGGGTGCTGGCCTCCAGTTTGGTGCTGCACTCAACACTGGTCCGTTCTTTCTTGCCCTGTGGCAGGGTGTGAGAACTGGCGGTGCTTACTGAACCTCTCTCTTTCCAGGGAGTCCCCAACATCTTTGTGGGGGCGAGTACACATCTTTGTGGGGGCGAGAACACTGCAGAGCACGGGGCCACCTGCCCATCCACGCTTCAGAAGGTGTGGGTGGACAGGCCTGGATCTAGGGCTCGCTGCATCTACATCCCTTTGTTATTAAGGGTAGAGGATTGGACTGGTTGCTGGGTCTCAGAAGGGTTTCTTGATTGCAGCCTCACAATGATTTTTTTTAAATCACTGAGAAAACACACACACACACACACACACACACACACACACACACACACACACACACACACACACACACACACAGTATATTTGTTTGTGTGCCCCCTCTGTTTTGTCTTTAGGTGCTGTGTATCATATGAGTGAGCTTTGTTAGAGAACTGTTTACTTCACCCTTTTCTTTTATTTCTATTTCTCTGCATTCCTTTTGTTTTACCAATCTAACCAGCATCCAGCATAACAACCACTAGAGAAGATGAAGAATAAAACAAAACAAAAACAAAACCCCCCCCAAAGAACTTGAGAAATTAAAGAAAATGATCCCCACACTGCTTCCAGGCTCCAGTGGGTCAGAGCTTGGTGCAGGAGGTAGATGTTGGCATCATCTAGCCCAGTGCTAGGGTCGTAGGCCAACTGCAGCAGATCCAATTAAGACGTCAGAGGGCGAAGATGTTTGAGTACCAACCTCTCAAGGGTCTTCATCAGCTGTTGAGGTCCATCCAGGATGTGTGGTCTTCAGTACTAGTACCACTCCACAGCTGTGGAGCTTCCCCTGCTCGTGCTGAACATGTATGCCAGGATGCCACACAATTGGTCTGCACAGCTCCTCAGGAGCCTGGAGCTGATGCCATCCAGACCTGCAGCCTTTCTCACCTTGACCTTGAGCCATTCCTCGCCTGAAGTATTGACAGGGACAGGATGGTGGTGGAGGAGGGGAGCTGTGAGATGGAGTCTTGTGTAGCAGAAGAGTGGGTGAGGGCTGAGAGGTGTGAAGTCATGGGAACAAAAGCTGACATTTGTCGAAGACGCGGGGGTTTGCAAAAGAGATGATTGGGCTGGGGGAGTGGAGTGTCTGTTCAAACCTGTTTGGACATCAGGGTTGGGACAGGTAAAGATCCCTGGGTACTTCACCTTAACAATAAACTGGACACACAACGCTCACGCACTGTACATGCTGTTTTAAAGTGGGCTCCATGTGCTGGACAGGCATGTGCAGGATATTAGTGAAGAGTGTTTATTACACTGTGATGGCTTCAGCTATCTTTTATGCAGTTGTCTGCTGGGGAGGCAAGGGAGAGATGGAGAGCAACAGATTAATAGGTGAAGAAGGCAAGCTCTATCCTGGACAGTCCTCCAGACCCCATAGAGATGCTGGGCCTTGTTCATTATGGACAACACCGGTCACCCCCTGCATGAGACTGTGGAGGCCCTGAACAGCTCCTTCAGCAGTGGGCTGTTAGTCACTGTGTAGGAGCAGGGTCGTAGGCCCTTCATCCCCACAGCAGACTGCAGTACACAGCTGTAGATTAGATTAGATTAGATAGAACTTTATTAATCCCTCGGGTGGGTTCCTCTGGGAAATTCGATTTCCAAAAAGCACAGCACCGACGAAGTTACAGAGTTACAGAATATTATATATATACACACACACACACACACACACACACACACACACACACACATATATATAATATATATAATATATATATATAAATATAAATATATATATATAATATATACACATATATATATAATACGAGACAATATAAATAAAATATACGAAGGGGATAAATAGAATAAATAGGAATAAAAATAAAAATACAAGTGAATTGCACATTTCAAGTATTGAGTCTATTGCACTGTTGACTATTTACAAAAGTATTGCACAAAAGGTATTGCACAGTGAGGTGAAGAGGCACTACAGCTTAGTTGTTCCCCCCTCCTTTGTCCTCCTGTTTCCCCTCCCTCTCCCCTCCAGAGAGGAGTTAAACAGTCTGATGGCGTGTGGGACAAAGGAGTTTTTAAGTCTGTTAGTTCTTGTCTTGGGGAGAAGCAACCTGTCACTGAACAGACTCTTCTGGTTGTTAATGGCCGTGTGCAGAGGATGCCGCATTGTCCATAATGTCCATCAGTTTCTTTAATGTCCTTTTCTCTGCCACTGTCACCAGAGTGTCCAGCTTCATGCCGACCACAGAGCTAGCCCTCCTGATCAGTTTCTCCAGCCTGGATGAGTCCTTCTTTGCTGTGCTGCTCCCCCAGCACACCACAGCATAGAAAAGTACTCCAGCAACCACCGACTGGTAAAACATCCTCAGGAGCTTCCTGCAGATGTTAAAAGACCTCAGCCTCCTGAGGAAGTACAGTCGGCTTTGGGCTTTTTTATACAGGTGCTCTGTGTTGCATGACCAGTCCAGTTTATTGTCCACCCACAGCCCGAGGTACTTGTACTTGTTGACCACCTCCACCTCCTCCCCCTCTATCTGAACCGGCAGTGGACCTTCTCTGGACCTCCCGAAGTCCACAACCAGTTCCTTAGTCTTTGAGGTGTTGAGTTGCAGGTGGTTTGTGTGACTCCATGCGACAAAGTTCCTCACCAGACTTCTGTACTCCTCTTCCTGATCATCCCAGATACACCCCATGATGGCTGTGTCGTCTGCAAACTTCTGAATGTGGCATAATTCAGAGTTGTAGCAGAAGTCAGAGGTGTACAGGGTGAAGAGAAGAGGGGACAGCACAGTTCCCTGTGGTGCTCCTGTGCTGCTGACCACAGTGTCAGACGTGATGTCCTTCAGCCTGACGTACTGTGGTCTGTCGGTGAGGTAGTCGGAGATCCAAGCCACCAGGCAGGGGTCCACCTCCATCCTGTTCAGTTTTTCCTGAAGCATACAGGGCCGGATGGTATTAAAGGCACTGGAAAAGTCAAGAAACAGGATCCTGACCGTGCCTTTTCCCCCATCCAGGTGTGAGTGGGCTCTGTGTAGGAGGTACAGGATGGCATCCTCCACTCCGACACCCGCCTTGTATGCAAACTGTAGTGGGTCCTGGGCATGTTGTACCTGTGGTCGGAGGAGGTTGAGGAAGAGCCGCTCTAGAGTCTTCATAAGATGTGACGTCAGTGCCACCGGTCGGAAGTCATTCAGCTCATTGGGCCGGTTCTTTTTGGGGACCGGGACGATGCAGGATGTCTTCCATAGGGCGGGCACTCTCCCCAGTCGCAGACTGAGGTTGAAGACTCGTTGTAGCGGCTCCCCAAGTTCAGCAGCACACGCCTTTAGCATCCTAGGACACACCTTGTCTGGGCCTGCTGCCTTTCTGGGGCGAAGCTTCCTCAGTTGTCTCCTGACCTGATCCACTGTGACACTGGGAGATGTTTGGGGGAGGGGAGGGGGGGAGATGTCTTGCTGAACTTCAAAGCCAACACCACTACTCAAAGCCAACACCACTACAATACACTGTAATAGCTGTCTGCAAAAATATTCAGACTTTATTTACTGTAAATAGCATCCATTTGTAAGTATTATAGTGTTTAGCTTTATTGCACACTGTTTGTTCTATTAAGTTTTTCTAGTAATCACAAATTTATTTTTGGGGGTGACCATGGCTCAGGGGGTTGGGAATCGCATCTGTAACCGGAAGGTGCCGGTTCGATCCCTGGGCTCTCTGTCCTGGTCGTTGTGTCCTTGGGCAAGACACTTTACCCTACTGCCTACTGGTGTTGGCCAGAGGGGCCGATGGCGCGATATGGCAGCCTCGCTTCTGTCAGTCTGCCCCAGGGCAGCTGTGGCTACAACTGTAGCTTGCCTCCACCAGTGTATGAATGTGAGAGTGAATGAATAGTGGTATTGTAAAGCGCTTTGGATTTATATAGCGCTTTTCAAGGCACCCAATCTATTATTATTAGTATTATTAGTATTATTAGTATTATTAGTATTATTAGTATTATTAGTATTATTAGTATTATTAGTATTATTAGTATTATTTTGTCTTCCGGTCTCTTGATGTAACAAGTAAATTTCCTGTGTGGGATTAATATTAGTCTGTGTCTATTTCATGTTGATGATGTCCCACTCTGACAGAAAGTGCAGAATACCCCACATGTCAAAGATCCAGGCGGTACAGCCCAGGCCTCGACTACAAACAAACATGACAGACGAACGTATGGCCATAAGAAGGCGCCAAGTAAGAGCCAGCTTAAGAGTGAGTCACATCTTCATTGAACTTGTACATAATCGTTATCACCGCACCATCATCAGAGGGAGATGGCTTTCATTGTGTTATCGTTACAAATTAACTAACCTTTCTCCTTCCATAGTTTTACCTCTGTCATCTCCGAGCAGTGAAGACGACTCCACTGTATCCAAGGTAACAACAATCGCCAACAAATAAACAGTTTGTTTCTGATGTCTAACCTTCAGGGTTCTGCTTTTAGCCTGCAGCCAGAAGTGCAGCGGAGGTCCTGTTTGATCAAATCAGACACACGACGTCTGGATGTCACAGTAAGTTAGCTTCTTCTTTAAGCCCCGGGTTATTTCAAAGTTTAGAGTTACTGTAAAGATCTAAACAAATGAACGTCTCAGTGGTTTATCACTGTGAATCACGGCTATTCAACTCAATCGTTGGGAAAGATTTTGAAACCGAGGAACTGATCTTTTGTTGCAGTCAGTAAGCAGCAGATCATGATCCATTTCAAACCCACACAAGTGAAAAACAAGTAATGTTTATTCTTTTTTTTTTTTCCCCTGTGAATCTGGTGACCGCTCACAAAAAAGGGCCATTAGAAAAGGGGAGCTCTAACTAAACTCTTTGCACATTTGAAATAAAAAAACAAAACATTTTTGAAAATTTCCTTTCAAAATAAATATTTTGCTGAAACGGATACATTTTAAAGGACAATGGTCACATCTGCAGTTTCTGCTTTTTTTTGCCTGCTGTGATCTCCTCTTTGACATCACAGAAATGCTCCAGTGCCCTGGCTTTGGACAGCCACCTGGCATCGTTGTGCAACAGCAGGTTATGGTGCTCAGCAGACTTTTCTGCGAGCAGCATGCGGAATAAGCAGTGCTGGAGGCTTGATGTTGAGCGAATAAAATAAACTGCAGCCATGACGCTGTCCATTGTGGTTTTGAGCTCCGCACTTAGTTTTGTGTACAACACAGTCTGATGAACAATGCAGTGCAAGGTTCAACAGCCAACCACCGTGCTGCCAAAGCACTCACTTCTCCTGCCATGGATGGAGCCTCCTCCGTCACAAGTATACAGACAAGTTTCAAATCCAGACCACTTTCCTCAAAAAAAGCTGAAATCTTCTCAAACATTGTTTCGCCAGCTGTGTGTCCCTTTAGTGGTAGTAAGCCGAGCAATTTGCCATCAAAAAAACGGACATATATGCACAACTGTGCATTATCAGTTCTGTCTGTGAACCCATCTCCTGCTATAGGCATCAGTTTTCTTCAGGTCATCTAACAGCACTTCGAACTCGTCTGATGCCAGAACTTCAACTCTATGAATATTTGAACTGTGTGACAGGTTTTTAATAGCAGATGTCACACTCACTTTAATTTTTTCATCATTTATCACCACATCCACCACGGCCAGCATGCAGTATTTCACTGTTTCAGAATCTGTGAAAGGCCTTTTCTTTTTCACCAAGATCCAGCAAACATGAAGGGAAGCTGCTGCATGTCTCTTGGGCTGTGCAGGACCCTCATCATCGTAGTGCAACTCCGGTTGTAAGATGCAGTTAAACTCGCAATTAAACTGTGCTTTTGCAGCCCTCTCCTTCGATCGCTCTGGAAAGTTTGTATAGGAAGTCTGGTGTTTATCATTGTGTTGCCTTCACACACTCACGGCAAATTAAACACATAGGTTTGGTATTTGGATTTGGTGGTAAAATGATTAAGTACTTGTCAGTCCAGGCAGGGTTAAACCGAAAGGTTTTCATTGTCAATTTTACGCGTTTGGCCTGAGAAAGACATGCTGTTGTCGCATCCTATATTACGATGATTATTTAATATGTTTACGTCACAGTGCATTGTGGGTTAAATATTGCTAGGCTACTAGGAGTGTTTCATTCAGTCTACACTATGCTGTAGGAATTTGAATTTTTAATTTTTTTTTTAATTAATTTTTTTTGCGTTTCTTCCACGACCACAGACAGGGCCACTCACAGGTTGCTTCTGGGCTGCATGTGGCCCGTGGGCTGCCATTTGAATAGGCTTAACTGTGGATAATATTGTGCTTTGCTAAAGGCCAGTCCCATCTATAGGAAAATAAATGAACCTCTCTGAACAGGAAGAACTGTAATGATCTCCTGTCCTCTACAGGTCTGTTTTTTGTTTTCTATTTCAGGTTTTCATACTGTCAGCGACGTCACTGTTGAAACTCACCTGCCAGATGCAATAGAACCGGTGTCGGATGACCCTAAAGGGGTGGAGCTACAGGTCTCCCAGGACTTTGAAGAAAGCAGCTTCCCTTTGGAGCAGGTTCATGTCCTTTGATAGTTCTTTTCAGATCCATTGCTGCTCCTTGGTTTTTTTGTTTTGTTTTTATCAGTTTCCTGTTTCTTCCTGCAGGAAGTGTTCAGGAAAAGAAAAGCTCCAGACTCAGGTGTGCTCTTCTCAGCCTCCACATTTGTCACTTCCAAACTGACTTTCATGACATCTGAAACACCTTTTTAATCATTTGTTTTTGCAGACCTGTGAGAAATGTAACAGAAAAACACTGACAGCAAAAAGAATGACAAAACCCACATGACTCATTTTAGCTGATAATTTCTTTTTTTTTCTTTTTTTTTTTTTTTACTCACAACCTGAAGACTCTTTTTATATAAAGGGTTTTATACATTTATCTATTTCGGTTACCTGTTACCTGTTCCTGTATTTAGGTTACCTGTCCGATCAAACTGAGGGTGAGTTGGTCCACAAAAGAAGGGCAGCGTTTCAACAAGAGGGAGAAGGATCTAAACCACTGTCGACAGGTAAATTCTTATACTTTTCACACAGTTTGCCTGAAGTTAAAATGATTGATAATTTTGCTCCAGCTCACCTGGTTATAGACCGCTCACCTGAAGAGCCGGGGCTGTTAACAGAGGAGGCGGGACCACCTGTGGACAGTGAGACTTGTGAGCTGAGAGCAGTGACAGAGTCAGACCTGATGTATGGTATCACAGCTTCCATCAAAACCTTCATAGCACAGCTGGAGGAACACTTCACTGTCAGTAACCACATCTTATTGATTATTGGTTTTATTATTGGCTGTGATTAGATAATCAGTAACTCAAATTTCAGGGCCACTGGCAGAAAGTTGAAACTGAAATTCTTCTTTCGCTAAAGGAGCAACAACAACATGTGTCCGCCCTGCTCATGGCTCTACATCAACACAGGTACAGCATACACCATCCCTTTCCCCAGAATCCACTTCTCCATACCCAGGATCTCTTTTGACTTCTTATTTTTACATCATCACTCACAAGAAGTTAGTTTTCTACTTGATTAGACAACTCAGGGGTTCATCTATCGAGCTATGAGCATGTTCAGAAACATGCACAGCTGTACTGCTAGCAGAGCAACTGATTTTACAACTAAAACTATAATGTTATAAAAATCTGAACAAGCTTAGGCAGGCTGTCACCGGGTGTTCACTCGCTCTATGGTAGAATATCACTTTCTGTTCCTGTTACAACACACAATGGTGTTTTTCTGTAGCCAATTTAATTGTTTAGGAAGTCCTGAGGATCCCTGGAGAGAAACTGAACTTCCTCAGTTGTCGGAGATGATACATGTGCTGCCTAGTTTGTTTGTTTTTTTTAGTCTGAACCTGAATGTGGGCAGACCATGTCAAGTCTGAGGAGATGTGG
>NW_024583927.1:0-11976 GCF_018398535.1 Haplochromis burtoni
ATTTAAGGCCTGCTATATTTAGTAACTCTGCTGGCTTTGTGCTGTCCAGGTTATTGTTAATAGTCTTTGAAGAAGTGAGTTCAGGAGCAGTCACTGGTGCTGGAGAGTTCACACAAACAGTGTCTGAATAAACTGGGTGTGAAGCCACACTAAACTCTATCTTACAAAGCACAGCCAGAGAGTTAGGACACACAGGGACCAGGACAACTGGCTGAAAAGCATGGTGCACAGAGTTAAACTGACATGACCGGGGAACAGAAAAGTTAACCTTGTCAACCAACTCTGCAGTGCCCAAACCAAATTCTTTTGCCAGTCTATGTATAGCAGACAAAATCTTGTTGCTCATAACCTTAGCAGGCACCGAATGTACAGTTTGAAACAGTCCACTAGGAAAAACAGAAACAGTCTCAGAATAGACTCTGGGCTTGTAATCTTTATAGAAGCTGGAGTCTTAACACAGGCAGCCTCAGTATCTCCTGGTTAAGAGGCTGCACCGTACACAGGTTAGGCAACATCAACAATACTCTCCTGTGGTATAGCCTGAAAAGCATTAATAGAGTCTGGCTGGAAAATTAAACAGTCCATGGGAACAGGATGTACCAGGAACTACATAGTCCACACATGTGAAAACATGAAAGTCTCTTCGAAGATCCGAAGTGATAATTTCGCTAGCTTGTTGGTCAGCCTCACACACACACCACATTCACTGACATCTGTATAGTGCTCAGAAACCTTTAGGATAGAAAACACTGGGTTCAGCAACGAGATCCTGACCCACACTGTCTAGCGCAGAAATGCAATGTTTCTGAATATTCCAAGTTTAAATGGAAACGAAACAGTCCGTAGAGGGATTGTCGCCGGAGGGAAGCATAGTATCTGTCAGCAGCGAAATACAAACTGGCTCAGTGTTAATTGGCTCAAGCAAAACACTAGGTGTATACTCCGCTGGATCAGAGGCACAGAACTCACTGGGCTACATTAGGAGCGAAAACTGAGGAATCGAGTGAAGTGAACATTTAGTGTGTGAATCAGTTATTTTGGCAGAATGTAATCCACAGAGGAAAACACGGCTTTACTCATGACGGGTGTGTTATCATGATGTCCGGTATCCGAATGCACCAACGCTGAACAGTCACTCTCCCATTAAGGACAAAGTCCATCCTACCCGTTGTGTCTGCGCATACGCACAACATGAAATTAAGTGGCGAACCGTCCTGCCTTTGTGAATATTAGCTAGAAAAATACTCTGACGTGTAATATTTAGTGCCAAACAATCCTACCTTTGTGGATGTGACCTACAAACATATTCTGATGGGCAAAGTTAAGTTGCAAACTGTCATACCTACTTAAATTTGTGCTGGAATTACTCTGTGACAGCAGAAATGTGCATAAACTTATGGTAGGACGTTTTGCCAAAGTAGGATGGTTTGTCAGAACGCCGGAAACCATCCTCTGTAGGCGAGTGGCTAAAACCTCCTGGTATTCGGGGTCTGGCAGTGCTACCCACCCTTGGCAAAGATTTTCCACCGTATAAACTAGGTCCGCTCAGCGGAGGGGTTGTGAGCTGCTGGGCCCATGTCTGGTCGCGTCGTTCTGTCATGTTACGGCTTTGTGAAGGCAGGAAAAAGGACCCAAAACTCACAGAGCAGGATATGAACTCAAAAAGCACATCTTTATTGCTGAAAGGGAAAGATGGTTCAAAGGTACAAAACTAAACTGAAAAAAAAAAAAAAGCTAAACTAACCTTAGGGGGAGGCACGCTATGAAACGCAGCCTAGAGGGACGACGTGACATGGAACAGAGGAAGATTCTGACATAAATATACAGAAGATAATGAGGGACATGGGAACACACGGGGAGCACAACTGAGGAAACTTACACATACAGGGAAGATGTGGAACTGAAAATACTGACCCAAGACGCGGACCTTGAACGTAACACAGGAAAAACACAGAGGCAGACAGGAGGGGGAGAGAGAGCACGGCTAGAACACAGGCATAACGGGCTGGGGAAACATGGAATAAAGCTTAAGGGAAAACAACGCACGGGAACTCAAAACTATAAGAACACAGATACACAGAGGGAGGCACAGGAGCAAAGACACGAGGAAATCTAACCACCAAAAGCTAAACATAACAACCTAGGGACTAGGACTAAACTCTAAACTAACAAGACGGACTGAAACAAAATGACAAAACACAAGAAACTGAAACCAGACTTATTTTACAGTACTAAAAAAATCGTTTTTTATTTGTATTTATTTGTTTAAAAAAGTAAGTGTACTTGTTGTGCAGCATGACCTCTGACTTCACAAATCTCCAGATGTTGCTGTGTCAGTCTGAGATGTAGAAACATCTGTGCGGGTGGAGCCAAATTTCACTTTTATTAGGATGCCTCATCAACGAGCTGCACTCAAACACAGGACTGAGACTGACAGTGATGACAGGACCAGAGCAGATGGACTTAAACAGAAAGCAACGCAGAAACTCTTCATTTCTTCACCAGGCTCTTATTCTGAAACTTTAATAGAAACACAGCACATAAGGAAACACCACGTAGACAAAGCACCTGGCCACCTACACATTACACCTACAGGAGGTTTTACACTGATCTCTCTCTTTGCAGCTAAAACAGCTTCCACTATTTTCTAAATGTTGCTAAAGAATTTAATATTTTGTCTGTGAGTTTTTTGCCCATTCATCCAGAAGAGTATTTATGAGGTCACATACTTTGTCTTTACTCCAGTTCATCACAAGGTTTGATGGGACTGAGGGAGAGCACACATCAATGAAAGCAGAGCTGTGAGGAACACTAGAGTCTACTGAAGATGGTCAGACAGACAGAGATGAAGATGACTTCATGGTTTCTTAAAACAAAAAGGCATCATGTAACAGTTTGTGACATATACAGCAGCTGCATGATGCTATCATGACAATCAGGAGCAAAATCTCTGAGAAATGTTTTCAGAGTATATTTGAGTCTATGAAATGAAGAACTGGGGCACAAAGAGGGGGTCCACCTCAATACTGGTAAGGTGTTCCTAATAAAGTGGCCGCCTGTGCGCACTTCCATAGTTAAATCAAAAACTTGAACAAATATATGTGGTTATGTTTGTATATATCGTGGCATTCAGTGTCAGTGAAAACATGTGTGACTGGGCTCTTAATTTAAAGAGCTGAGCACTCCTGATACTGTGTGACGTCACAGCAGGATGGATGAGGTTACTGCCTGGATGTAACACCACCTGTGCGAACAAACCTGTAAAAAGTATTTCACAAATACATGTTGTGAAGTTTATATCTGTTAGTGTGACTTTTCCTCTGTATCACATACAAAACAGCTTCTGCACAAAGGGCAGACATTGAGTCTATGTTACTGACATTTAAAGAGGCTGTTGTTGCACTTAGGTGCCAGTAGATGGCAGCACCACAGCACAGTTTAATCTTGGTACAGTCACACAGCAATATATGAGGTGCCGTAAGGGACATTATTACTGAAACGCTCTCTGTGCCTCTTCTTCTTTCACACCATCCACATCCCTCATGTATTCATGTGTTTCACCTGCAGAGAAAACAGCAGCTCTCAGAGCAAAGTCCTTCACACACCAGCACAGAAGGAAACTAACAGGTGTGAGTTCTGCAAGTTAACAGCTTCAATTTCTGAACAGTTTCCACTTAGACACAATGGAAACATCTCAGTATTAGCACATAGAAGCGTTTCTCTGCAGTTTCTCAGAGGTGACAAACTCACCTGTGACTGTGAGTTTGATGAAGTGACTGATCTCAGTGTGAACTCTCTTTTATCTCCCAGGGTTCCTCACAGCTACGTGACACTTATAAATCTCAGCATCATTAAACGTAACGTTCGTCAGGATCACAGAAACGTCTCCATCCTTCATCTCTGGGTCCCTCAGCTTCACTCTGCCATAAAAAGATGGATGTTGATAGTTTTCATAGGAGCGTTTGTTCCTGTAGAAGTAGACGTAGCCGTCTGTGTTCAGGTCAGGTCTGCTCCACTTCAACACTGAGATTATTTCATCTGTGGAAATCTGACACTGGAGAGTGACGTCATCTCCAAGCTTCACCTGAACATCCTGCTGAAGAGCTGAAGGAAAAACAAGAAGTTACATTTTTAATATTTAACACACCTCAGTGACCTGAACTCACAGGAACATTTAACATAAATCACGTGGTCTCAGGTGTGGAAACCCCAGAAACATTTTTAGACAGTGAAACAAACCTGCTTCTTGTAATCCGCCCACAGTCATGAAGAACAAAATCAAATATAAGTAACGTAGTTAACTAAGCACACTAGTGATTCAGCTTGAAGAACCGCTCATGATAGGAAGTACATTTTTTTTCTGCATGACATCATCGTCTCTGTGGAGGAGTTTTGGGCCATTCTTCTTTACCATGTTACTTCATTGGAATGTTTACACATGCTCGGCCACCACAGCGTCTCAGTCTGGTTGGTTTTTCTGTAGATTTGCTCTTCCTGGAAACACAAAAACACTATTTGATATTTGACTCGTGAGTGTTCAGCTCACAGGCAGATGTGGAAATTAAACACAAAGACAAGAATGAATGAATTGATTGCATTTACATAGCGCTTTTCTAGGCACCCAAAGCGCTTTACATTTCCACTATTCATTCACATTCTCACATTCACAAAAACCATGAACCAGGTCGGTTCATGGTTTTTGCTGTAAAATGTTAAAGTGAAATAAAAAATTTGACCATGTAGTTAAACTCATAAGTAAAAAATCTGAATCATATAAAGGTCCGACTTGTCTGTTTGTTCTATTTATTCACGCTTGACATTTTCACTTTTAATTTCTAAAAGACAATAAAACTTAAAAAGAAATTAATCAAATTCAAGAACAGACAGAAACCCCAGACAGCTCTTGTTATACTTCTGGCTGTAGGAGTCATTTATTCCTTTGTTGATTAGTTTCTGTTGTCACACATTTGGAAACTAGAGGGCGTTTACCTCCTGAGTTACACACAGGGTCAAATAGCAGTGAGAAACTAAGGTGGATGCTGCATCAAATGTAAAGGCAGCTGGAAAAATTGGCTCGGCAGCATCAGCCTGCATTATAGCAGAAACTGAGAGCGCTGATGGAGAGGTGTGAGACAGAGAGACAGGATCAGTAACTGAGGAGGTGATCTATGTTCCTGAAATAACTGCATCATTGGCCACAGAGCATGAGTGAGTCCTCGGACGATGGCATGAAATACTACCTTTAAAGGAAGCAACCTGCAGTTTCTAACACGACATCCCATGGCAAAAGAATACAATCCATTTTCAGAGTCTGTTAGAGGAAGGAACAATTTTCACTGTTAGGATATAATAAGGAAAGAAGGAGGTAGTATTTAG
Organism: Haplochromis burtoni; assembly: GCF_018398535.1. Taxonomy (NCBI): domain Eukaryota; kingdom Metazoa; phylum Chordata; class Actinopteri; order Cichliformes; family Cichlidae; genus Haplochromis; species Haplochromis burtoni. The sequence goes on from NW_024583927.1 coordinate 5,377, forward strand.
CTAAGTCAACATATTTGGGATTTTCTTCATGTGCATGAAATACAACCAGCACCATGGAGGGAAGCACTGGCAGAATTAAATTAGAGCAAAATGGATCTTGTTTCGGTGGAGCCTGTGAACGCATCATCCAGATGATTAGAAAGGTGCTGCATTCATTTTAAATTAGGAAAGGCGGGATGATGACGGATGAATCAGACACTTTTCAGTGGAAGTCAAACTGAAGTCACCTGGACTGTTGCACACAATGGTGCCAATGATTATTCCTGTCTTTAAAAGGCTGAATGGCTGCTGAAAAGCTCAAACACACACAACAGGTGCCGAGAGGAGACAGGTGGGAGCTAGGGATGGGTATCGTTTAGGTTTTATCCGATACCGGTGCCAAATCGGTACTTTTGAAATGGTGCCGGTGCTTAAACGGTGCTCAAACCGGTGCTTAAAGAATGAAGAACACAAAATTGGTCCAAAAACTTCATGTTCAGCTGGTTTTTTGTAAAAAGATGACAATGTTAGCCTTTTCTGCAGCTATAAGGGATTTATGGCATCACTCTTGGCTGGAAGCAGTGCTTAAACAATGGAAACAACACAAACTTTGTCCAAAAACCTCTCATGTTTAGCTGTTTTCCACTTCCACATCTCAAACAAGAAGACAGGACAGCCGCATGTAACTACGAAGGTTTTTGCTAGTTCACCTTACATGCATTAATGTAATAACGTGGTTAGCCTACTCAACGTAAATTATACACGAACAACATTAAGCTACTCACGCAGAGAAGAACGGCTGCTGCTGCCATCATCATCATCCGTCATCATTTCTGCTACACTGGCAGGGCTAGGGGCCAGGACTCTCCTCTTCGGGTTTTTGGGGGATGTTGCTTACTCCGGGTCCGATAACAGGCATCACACCCGCAGTAGATGTGCTCGGTGTGAGGTCTCGCAGCAAGCTATCAAATACGGCGCATTTCTCGGCTTTAAAAAAAACGCTATAGTTTAGTGTTAAAAAAATGCTCACAGACAGCTGCATGCTTGAGCTAAATAGGCTATAGTAGCTCTGTTTCCCTTCCTCTGATGTGTTCTCATGCAATTCCTGCTCTGAAAATTAAAAACGTCCGTGTCTCTGTGTAACTGCTTAAAAGTGACAATCGATTTAATTCAGCTTCTCCATTTTCCATTTAGCTGTTGTACACAGGGTTTAGCACATTAATCGTTTGTATAGGTTTACCCTATATTTTAACAATGTCTCATAATAAGATGACAGATTTTCAAGCAGGTGCCTCTATGCACTTGATTAGTTTAGTTATTTGCATCATGTACTTCATCTCATATGTCATGTTACTACCATCAAGTCTGCATCAAGCTACCATAAGCTTGATGCAGACTACTTTTAGCAATTATGCACCTCACCTCATAACCGACTAAGGTTAACCCTAACCCTAACCCTTCATGATATTGTTATATTGTTAATTTTGCTATTGTAGATTTATATAGCAGAAATAATGTATTAGAGTATTTTATTTATATTTTATTTTGTATCCACCACAGGCTGCAGGTGATCTGCAGTTTCATCCTTTCCCAAGTTGGAGACATTTTCCTTTTGACACACTTTCCTACACTGAGTGACCTCAATATGCCTTATACATCTCTCTATTTCATGTAATATGTGTTTGTGTCAGTTGTTTACTTTGTTTCATCTTAGTCATTCTAGGCATGGTTTTCATTCCACCTATGTTTCATTATTAAAACCAGTTTATAGATGTTATTCTTGCTGTTATCAGTTTGAATAGCCTGCATTACAGTTAAACTGTAGTTTAATTTAGCCTTTTGTTTAAATTAAATCATCTATTCTCTGCTTGGATGGTTAAATGTGATTGACATGACAGTGGCCAATCAGATGAAAGGAAGAAAAAGGGGGTCAAAATTCGTACTTGTAATTTGAAATTTGAGTGCAGAGTTTTACCCACCACGCGACCGACGCACTCCCGTGCTCGCGAGAAACCACGCAGCTACGGAGCCGTCATGCTCTCCTCAAACCTTTGTTCACTCGCATGGTTATAGAGTCACCCTCTTACTTACTTTGTGTTGTTTCGTGCGCAGTATTGCCCTCTGATCCCATCAATCAGCATTCATCGAGGAGAAGAAAACAGACGCTATATCACCGGCCTGCCCACAAATTTACGTGCCAGGACTTTTCTGCCTATGCTCCCATGAGTCCTTGCTGACGTCAGACTTCGGCGCATTGTTCCCCTCCTCGATGAATGTAGATTTTGGAATCCTGCAATTGAAGGACCAATTTATGTTGGGTTTATCTAGCCACAAACCCCGCTGGAATACAAGACCACTAACTGCATGACAAAACAAGGCAAGACAGAGCTCTTTGTCTTTGTGCCAATCAAAGCTGAGGAAAAGATCCCTTCACCTGTCCTTAGCCAACTTCGACTGATTCCTTCGCTACAGCCCTTTTTATTGTCAGCAAGCAATCATTCATGAATATGCAATTACAAATACATGTGGCATTCTTAAGCAGCATATCTGAACAACAACTACAGTGTCCGTATCCTGTGAGTGTAGGTGCATGTGTGTGTGTTTCCAGCCATACTATACATAGACATATGACCTCTCAATGAACTTAAACTGTATGCAGAGAAGCAGAAGTAAACGTCTTGCTAAACTATAAAAACAAGAACTTGAAATGGGTCATTTAAAGGTGTGAAGTCTTACAGTTTGAGATAACGAACAAGACAGTCTGGTTTATACAGATATAATGGAAATTATAACGTCCAGGCTGCTTCCACTCATCTCATGGTACACAAGTGTACACAGACTCTTATCAGACCTAATAAGGATAAGATATTTTATCAGCACACAAATGATTATATATCTAAGCATAAATGATTATATGTTTCTAAGCACAAAAGCAAAAAAAACCCAAAAAAAACAAAAACACTTATTGTGTGCAATTGATGTACATATTTTTTTTCAAGTTAATTCAACAGATAATTATTTTCAGTGTGCCTAAAAATTAAATAAATAATTACTATGATTTGAAATATGATTATGTACAACATCAGCATGCCATATCTTCCCGCAGTGTTGGACTGGAGGTCATCCTGATTAATCTGACGAATAGGGTCATCTGAAAAACTGAGGGAGAAATCAAACATTCAGCAAAGATTAACGGAAGGCACCATAAATTTGATATAAATGATGTTTTGAAATGATGCTTTGAAATATTATGTAAGTAAAAAAATATTATATCCAACATTGTGCTGTGGCCACCAGGAATCTTGGACTTCTTCATCTTCCTTGTAGCGTTCTGGAGGTCATCCTGGTTAGTCTGACGGATGGGGTCAATTGAAAAGCTGAGAGAGAAATCAAACATTCAGCAAAGATTAGCAAATGGCAACAAAAATTTGGTATAAATGATGTATATGCTTTGAAATATTATGTAGGTAAAAAATTATTATATCCAACATTGTGCTGTGGCCACCAGGAATCTTGGACTTCTTCATCTTTCTTGTAGCGTTCTGGAGGTCATCCTGACTAATTGGACGGATGTGGTCAATTGAAAGGCTGAGAGAAAGAAATCAGCAAACAGCAAGTGAACTTCTGAACTCAAATACCAAATCTACATCACTCAGTTCAATCATAAAAATGCCTCCTCACTGGGAAAGTAACAGGTGTGTCAAATTCACAAGAAAAAGAAAAAAACATTTCAACTAACTGGCAAGTGTGTGCGTGATTTGTCCTAATGAACATGAAAAAGTTAACTAATATCATCAGTTCTGAATGTTTATTTTATTAATAATTGATAATACCTATATGCATTTTAAAATATGAAACGTCCTGTCACTGCACCCACTCTAACTTGGAAATACTAAACACCTACGTGTCAGAATCCATGATTTCTCGGACACACAGCAGTGCTGCCTCACGACAAATCTCTTTGAGGTCACTTCCTGAGAAACCCTCAGTTTCCCCAGCGATGTGGCTGAAGTTAATCAGTGGATCCACCTACAAATGAGGAATCAATCAACTTCCAAAAATCTGATCAAGCAGTGTGAGCTTGAATTGATTGTCAGGAGAGTGTGACAAAGTGAATTTTACATGACAGCTCCTGTCCTATATTTGAAATAGCTCTGCATAAGTGTAGCAGAAGAATCGGAAGAACTAGTTTAATTTCATTTCCCTCCACCACTGAACTTACACCATCATTTTCTTTTCCTTAATTACTATTATTTCTCTTTCCCTGTTCTTCTCCTTTTTCATAGATGTCATTTTTCCTTCCTTCGTTATATTCCTCTCCTTTTCCTAGCTTCTTTTTCCAGTATTCTCTCCTTTTTCCTTACCCCTCTCCTCCCTGCTACCCTGTTTTAGTCCTTTTCTTTAGTCTCTTCTCCCTTTCATTATTTCTTTTTCCAATATTTCCCTCTGTATCCCTTTATTTTTCCATTGTTGCTTCCTTAATGCTTCCTTGTTTTCTTCAATTCCCCCTTTCTTTTCCTCCCTTGTATCCCTATAATACCTGATTTTCCATTTCTTGACCCCTTTTCATTTTCCCCTCAATGCCTTATTATTATTATTATTTTTCAATTCAATTCAATTTATTTATACAGTGCCAATTCACAACAGGGAGGAGGAAAACAAGATGAAACACATGCTGTGGAACAGAGCCAGAAACTAATAACAAGTATGATTCAATGCAGAGAGGTCCACGCATAGTGAGTGAAAAAGGTGATTGAAGAAGAAACACTCAATGCATCATGGGGATCCCTGGCAGCCTACGTCTATTGCAGCATAACTAAGGGAGGATTCAAGGACAACTGGTCCAGCCCTAACTATATGCTTTAGCAAAAAGGAAAGTTTTAGACCTAATCTTAAAAGTAGTAGTAGTGTCTCTGTGTCATCTGCATAGCAGATAGGCATATGCTATGCATTCTGATGATACTGCCTAAGGGAAGCATGTACAGTATAATGTAAACAGAATTGGTCCTAGCACTGAACCCTGAGGAACTCCATAATTAACCTCAGTGTGTGAAGAGGACTCTCCATTTACATGAAAAAAATTGGAGTCTATTAGATAGATATGATACAAACCACTGCAGCGCAGTACCTGTAATACCTACAGCACGTTCTAATACCGAATTTCCCAGAGGAACCCACCCGAGGGATTAATAAAGTTTTTTCTTATCTTAATTGCTTTAATAGGATATTATGGTCGACAGAATCGAACGCTGCACTAAGGTCTAGCAGGACAAGCACAGAGATGAGTCCACTGTCAAAAGCCATAAGAAGATCATTTGTAACCTTCACTAAAGCTGTTTCTTTTTCTTCACTCTTACTTCACTCTTTACTGTTTTCTTCAACTTCCTGTGCTAACTGTATTAAAAGAGCAGAAGAAGAACCATGTTGGTAAAATAATGTAAGATCATAAGGATTAATATCTCAGTCACATGACTTTTTCCCTTCTGCTGTGAACCTACCTTCTCATTTTCCAGGATCAGTCTGAGTATCTGCTTGCGCTGCTCAAAGTTCTGCACGAAAAAAAAAAAAACACACTGTCAGACAATTTCTGTTGCTGTCATTTTAATGATATATCATTAGACAAGCACAAAAGTTCTTGGGAAAAAAATGTAGCAATGCTTTTCTTTGGGTTTGATGTCTTCTCTACCTTATCACTTCTAATGTGGTGATATTATCTGAGTGGTGACAGCTGCCATTCAGGAGAATACTTGAGAGTCCTGCGCTTTAACAGCAGGCAAAAATAGAAATGACTGTGTGATGATGTTGCCATGCCAGGCAAAGCGATCAATTCAGAGGGTACACTGCTGTGTCAGTTTCCATGTTTGTTTGTTTGTCTTTCTTTCTTTCTTTCTTTCTTTCTTTCTTTCTTTCTTTCTTTCTTTCTTTCGTTTTTAAAAAACAGTCAGACTTATTTTGAAAAGGACATACAGGCAGCTTGATGTGGATCTTGGTGGGCATCCTCCTCAAGATGGCAGGGTCTATGTCCTCAGGACGATTGGTGGCTCCCATAATGATCACCTGACAAAGTACACTTTCATCAGCTTTACACACAGAGGCTGAAACCTCTAGGGGCAAACATCTTAAAACTAAGAACAGTATATCGATCATCTGATTGTTTATGTTAGGATTCACATATAGTGCATACATTATGGAGAGAGAAATATGTCTCAAAAGGGTTGAAAATAGGAGTGGGTTTTAAAAAAGAAATAAAATCAATGCCCAATTCTAATCGATTTTAATTTGAATAATCCGATATGCCAGAATCTCATCTTAAAGCTCACAAAACTATTTTAACAACCACCAAACAGTTAAAACAGCAAACGATTAAAGAGCAGGTAAACAGATTCCATATCAGATTCTCAAACAGTGGGTTTTATCAATTTCTGACCAAAATTAACTGAACTAGGAGCAAAAGTAGATCAAAACTATGCTTTACATTAGACGTAGGCTGCCAGGGATTCCCATGATGCATTCAGTTTTTCCTTTCCAGTAACCTTTCTCACTCACTATGTGTTAATAGACCTCTCTGCATTGAATCATATCTGTTATTAACCTCTGTCTCTCTTCCACAGCATGTCTTTA
>NW_024583927.1:13405-24950 GCF_018398535.1 Haplochromis burtoni
GGGCCGGTCTCTAGTCAAAATGCCCGGGCCGATTTTTTGTGCCAGTCCAGCCCTGACCGTATCTATTTTGCTCACCTATAAAACCTTAAATACTAAGAATCACCTGATATGCACAGATCATGTTGCAGGGTTTTGAGACAAATTTAACGCTGCCAGCTTTGCACAGATCCAGAAATGTAAGCTGCTTTCCAAGTCCCAGTGTAAAACTTGGACATCTAGGCTTCCACTGGTGATGATCTGTTTTTAATCAGGTTTAGATGTAGGCATTTGTAAAATAGTTTTACGTGTGGTCAGATTGCTTCTTATTTGCGTGTGGATTGAAGCATGCGCTCACGTGTCCTCAAACGTTACACACAAATCCCTGTAAACATTTGTAAATCAATTTATGCTTGTGGATCACATTGTACGCATTTGCAACCCTTTTGAGACAAATTCCACTCCATAACACATCCACAAGTCAGTGAATCTCTTGAGACTCCATACTGAACCCAAGCTATTCCGACGTGTGCATACCTGGCACTGGTGGTCTGTTTCGAGTCCATCCCACAAAGTCATAAACTGAGCCTTCATCATAGCTGTGGCTTCATGATCGGTGCTGGATCGATTCCTCAGAAAGGAATCTGTTCAAAAAACGCAGAATAGTTTTATTATTTCAGTTCGGATTTCATTGTTTGAAAATGTTTAGTGTAAATTTCCGTTTACATTTTTTGCCTGCGTATTGTTAGAGCTGGGTATCGTCACTGATTTCTAGAATCGATTCGATCCACGATTCGATTCAATTCGATTTGAATTGGGGAAATTTTGCCTCAGACAGTCAGAAATATTATAATTCTGATCACATATCAGTACATTTCCATATTTTTATATCTATAAAAAGAAAGCTGACGCTTGCGAGACTTTATCAAAGGTGTGAGCATCACAACAGATGCCTTTGTGTTAAAGTAGCTGAGGATAAAACACAGAAAAACATGAAGGTGATTTTCCAGGCCTGGGATTTTATAAAAATATTCTGCAGTAGATCAAAAACGAAAGAAAACCATTGATCACCATATGAACATTAGCTGATTCTGTAGAAGTGAAGCAGAGCAAAGTTACAGAGGTTTTATTAGAGACACAGCAAAGTTTTTTTGCAATTTTGCATAATTTTAAAGGGATTAAGATTACGTCCACACGTACCCGGTTATTTTTGAAAACGCAGATTTTTCTATGCGTTTGCACCTTTCGTCCACACGTAAACGGCGTTTTTGGTCACTGAAAACGAAGATTTTTGAAAAATCAGTTTTTGCATTTACACGTGGACTAGAAAAACGGAGAAAACGCAGCGTCAAAGATGTGCGCATTTTTTGACGTCACACTGTGCGCCACGTTATTGTTTCGGTGAAATGAATTTCTACAATACTGTTACTGTTAATTGTACTCTCTGCAGTGTTTAAATGCTTACATATTCATATTCCATCCACACATACGGCTCGGTTCTGCTTCTATGCCCCAGCTTTGTTTACTTTTTCCCACCGAGGCTTGTAGACTTCTGATTGGCCAACATTTCTGCACGGTTAGGAATATATCGCCACCTGTTGCTTTGGCATGTTCCTAGCAGCGTTTTCCTTCATTTCTGCCTTTACGTGTGGACGGGATTATTTTTTAAAACGAAAGCAGAGAATCTCCGTTTTCAAAAATACCCGTGTACGTGTGGACGTGGGCTAAATTTGTTCAGTATTGAACAGCAGAAATCAGGTTTTCTTTTCGGAAGTAAGTAAAAGGAAAAAAACAGCGACCGACAGCGCTGTAATAAAAGTAGACTTGTGTATAACAAGCAAGCGAATAATGCAGAATTAAACAGATTATTAGACGGGAAACTGTTCTTGAAGTACACTGTGTGTGTGTGAGAGAGAAATAGAGCTGCGCATGTAGTGTGATTTTATCATGGTAGAAGCAAAACAGCAAAAGTAAAAAGGAATTCATGACGATGTTTATGTGAAGCGTAGTTTGGATCATCTTTTGCGGCTGGTTCAGTCAATATTGTTTGAAGAGAGATAAAACCTGCAGCTTCAAGATGAAATGCAAAAATGGCGTGAACACAAAGCGTGGACCCGCCGAAACATCAGAATCAGCGAGCTGTCGGCTTTCAGCCCAGACCGTGACCGTGCTGCAACATCTCACTGATTATGTCTTTGTGCACAATCAGTGTACCTGCTCTCATTTACTGTTTTAGCTGTTTGGTGGTTGTTGAAATTTTGTGAGGTTTAACCTGAGATTCTGGCGTTTTGGGCAAAATAAATTTATATTGAAAAATCGATTCAGGGTTTTAATGAATCGATATCACGTTATCCAAGCTAGAATCGATTTTAATCCATAAATTGATCATCAAAACCCACCCCTATGTATTGTCTATGGTATTTGTCAAAATGCATATAATTAAGGCCAAATATTAAAGCACATTAACGTCTCTCTTTGCACTGGTTGTGCAGACCAAGTTCACTAAAAGCAAAATCGGTTTCTTTATATTTTTAATTTATATTTTATTATTACTATTTTTTTTATTTAAAAAGCACATACCATTGTTTAGAATTTTCTTATGTCAAAATTTTAAGGTAGAGTATGGAAATATTGCCACTAAATGTTATCAGATTGTAGTCAACTGAAACTTGGTTTGTTTTAGTCAACTTAATGTGTGCGTGCATGTCTTGTTCACCTATCTCGTCAATGAAGATGATCGTTGGGGCTAATTTGGACGCCAGTGAGAACACAGCAGCAGTCAGTTTCTGGGACTCTCCGTAAAATTTATCTGTCAGTGTGCTCGGCTTCAAGTTGATGAAAGTAAAGCCTGCCTCTTTTGCTGTCGCCTTGGCAATGAGTGTTTTACCACATCCTGGGGGTCCATACAGCAGCACACCTGTTGTGAAGACAATGGGAATATACACTGGTTAAAATATTGTTTGTCACTTCTTCCCATTTTTCATTTTTTATTATTTCTGATTTTTCTTTCCTTCTTCCTTCCTTAACATTTTCCCTGCACTACTTCCTTCTTTTTTTTCCCCCTTAAATCTTAAATATTATTCAGAGTCAGTTGCTAAAGACCCCAAAGAAATATGATTGGCTACCCCTATTTATTTTAAAGCTTACTTTATTTTATATTATTTTGCTGATTGTTAAAAAGCAAACTACTACAATAAAAATACAAAACATCCCTTTTCCCATAATAAATCTGTAATGACTATAGGGCAGATGAGGCACATGAGCTTGAAATTATATATTTTTATGAGTTTTCTATACTGATTTTACTTCTGGTTAAATTTTCTAAATACACGTGTACCTTGCTCTTTCTACTAAACTTCTTTTTGACCCCTTCCTAGCGTCCTTCTTTTCCTTCTGTTTCCAACCTTTCTTTCTTCAATTCAATTCAATTTTATTTATATAGCGCCAAATCACAACAAAAGTCGCCTCAAGGCGCTTTATATTGTACAGTAGATACAGAGAAAAACCCAACAATCATATGACCCCCTATGAGCAAGCACTTTGGCAACAGTGGGAAGGAAAAACTCCCTTTTAACAGGAAGAAACCTCCGGCAGAACCAGGCTCAGGGAGGGGCGGGGCCATCTGCTGCGACCGGTTGGGGTGAGAGAAGGAAGACAGGATAAAGACATGCTGTGGAAGAGAGACAGGTTAATAACACATATGATTCAATGCAGAGAGGTCTATTAATACATAGTGAGTGAGAAAGGTGACTGGAAAGGAAAAACTCAATGCATCATGGGAATCCCCGGCAGCCTACATCTATTGCAGCATAACTAAGGGAGGATTCAGGGTCACCTGGTCCAGCCCTAACTATATGCTTTAGCAAAAAGGAAAGTTTTAGCCTAATCTTAAAAGTAGAGATAGTGTCTGTCTCCTGAATCCAAACTGGAAGCTGGTTCCACAGAAGAGGGGCCTGCAAACTGAAGGCTCTCCCTCCCATTCTACTTTTAAATACTCCAGGAACAACAAGTAGGCCTGCAGAGCGAGAGCGAAGTGCTCTAATAGGGTCCGATCTGAACCGTGAGATTTCTGATCCGTTGCACCACTATAGACCATGCAACAAAGTTTTCCAGCTGTGGGAAAGAGTGTGCACTGCAAGATCCATTTTCATTAACCGCTTCAAATAAATGCGGCCAATGAGGTATGCAATTTGTTGGTAGAAAAATAAGATGTCTGTTTGTGACAAAACTGTCGAGTTTATGTTAGTCACGTGTAATATGTTGACATTTTGTAAAGGTCAAATTGTGAATGTTTTTATGTTGTTGAATAATAAAATTTATTGTTTATGCTCTATGAGAACAATTTACTGTGGAAATTGACTATTTTATGTTGTTTGTACAGTTTTCACAGCATCGTTGGTGGGACCTTTGTGCAATAAATGCCAGTGAAAATCAAGAACGCCTTGTGTCCGTTTTTCAACTTGGAGCGAGTTACAATATTCTTTTAACTCTGTATTCTGGCACTCCTGCTGCCCTCTTCTTGTTAGACCTGTCAGCAGCCTTTGACACGGTTGACCATGATATCCTGCTATTAATTATATGCTGGGCTAAAAGGGTCTGCTCTCCAGTGGTTTTTGTCCTATTTATCAGGAAGGCGTTTTTATGTTAACATAGGCCCCATAGCTCCAAAATAGCCCCTCTTAATTATGGTGTACGTCTAGGCTCAATTTTGGGTCCTGCCTTGTTTGTGCTGTATATGTTGCCACTGGGGTCTATTTTCTCATGGTACAACCTTTCATTCCACTGTTTTGCAGATGGCTTGCAGATCTATCTGCCTTTAAAAGCAGGGACAGACCAACTTCAGCTACTATTACGCTGCCTTGATGACATCAAACAGTGGATGTCTTTAAAATTTTTAATATTAAATGAAAACAAAACAGAAGTTGTCATTTTTGGTAACTTCATTAATAATCACATTGATTATGTGGGCCTATTTTCCTCCTATTGTAAGACAAATGTAAAAAACCTCACCTTGATGGTTCCTTCAAACTGTGTAGGCAGTTGTGTTGAGCGCAGTAGTCCAATCCAGCTTTTTTCATCTAAGACAACTAGCCAAGACAACTTCCTTCCTTCCGTAAAAACCTTCCAGCTAATGTCTTTGAACGTGTTATTCATCTCTTTATTGCTTGAATACTGGGCTACTGCAATTCTTTGTACTTTGGTCTGGACCAGGCCTCTATTTATCGTCTCTAGCTGGTCCAAAATGCAGCTGCTCATCTGCTAACTGGCATTAAATGGAAGGAGCATATAACCCCAGTTTTAACCTCTCTATACTGGCTCCCTGTTTCTTACAGGATATCAATTTAAACTTTTTCTTTTTGTTTTTAAGGCACTTAACAGCCAAAACCCCTTCTTACCTGTCTGAGCTTCTATTTATTTATGCTCCAGAGAAAACCATGAGATCCAGTTCAAAACTAATGTTATCCATTCCACGGAGTCTCATGTTAACAGAGCTTTCTCTGTGGCAGGTCCCAGACTTTGGAATAGTCTTCCCTTATATATTAGATCTGCACAAACACTTGATCTCTTTAAATCGTTACTGAAGACACATTTTTATGGTCTGGTTTTTAACACACTTTGACCCAAGCATTTTGGTTTTAACAGTTTTAGTTGTTTTTATTGACTTATTGTATTTATTTGTTTTGCTGGCATTTTACATTGTTAAGCACTTTGTGCCACACGGACTGTTGGAAATGTGCTATATAAATAAACTTGACTCCTAAATATCATGTTTAACCTGAGTAGCGTAATACCGCGGGGGGTCTGAAAATAATGTGCCGGGAGTTCGCTGTTCTCGTCGGTTCTAGTGAGCCTTGACCACCCAGTCAGCTGTCGCTTTTCTACTCTGTCTGAGCACTGAAAACGCTTTATTTATACAACAAATTCATTCACCCATTCGCCCCCATTCACACTCCGATAGATGCATCGGAGAGCAACAGTATCTTGCCCAAGGCAAGACTGGAACAGATTGAACACCAACCTTCTGGTTAGTGGCTGACCTGCCATACCACCTGAGCTATAGCCACCCCAGTCCAGTCTGTCACCGCCCTCTTATGTCCACCCTTGGAAAGAACATGTCTGCTACATATTCAGAACAAAAGTAAACTTATAATCTGGATCTTGGAACTAAAGTAAAAGAGTGCAGATGACAATATAATCAAAATGGAAATTACAGCAAACAACAAATGTTTATTGTTTATATCTAGTACAGATGTAATGCAATGATTAAAAGCTGTGCATCCTATGTAGATTTTGATTAAAGTTTCTGTGGGTGCCCTGATTAAGGCAATATTGTATCCCGTCTAAGACCCATTAGAATCAGGCAAAGGCTGATGCTGATAGGAATCCTGAACAACAACAAAAAAGTGAATGATTGCTGACCTTTGGGTGGCTGCAGCAGTCGGGATTCCCTGAACAGAGTTCTGTTCTGAACGGGGAAGATAATTTTCTCCATTAGCTCATTGATCACCTCCTCCAGACCTGCGATATCCCTCCATGTGATCTGCACACAGGAAAAAATCTGGATGAATATTGCCTGCTAGTGCTGATGGAGGAAAAAAAAAAAACCCACACTTCCTGTTTGTGCCAGTACTGGGTACTGTCAGTTCTCTGTTGTTTATATGTACAGCTTCAGTTTAAACAACACATAGCGTAAAGTGAGATTACCTGCATGGCCTGCGGGTCAACCCGGTGAGCGTCAATGCGTTGTTCATATGCAGAGAGTTTAACATTTTTAGCTTTATTCTGACCTGTCCTCGTCGTTTCCTGAAAGACACAAAACCAGAAACAAATCAAAGACTCAGCCTGTGCTCTATGTGCTCTATCTCAGCATCATACTGTCCTCATCAGCAGGAGACTTTTTTTAAATAAAATATACAGGATGAAATGTGTATGTGTAGGTTCTCAGTCATCTGGGTCATGGCAATCTAAGGAGCTTGGAAAGAAAAGTAGCTGGTTTCCCAGTTGCTTTACTTTCAATCTCCTTAGGATACAGGATGAAAGTTAAAATACACCAAAAAACGGTGATCATGATCATGACGGACCAGTACAGTGCCCACATCACTACAGTCATAGCATCAATTCGACAGACTCTCAGTGCAGGACTCACAAAGTCTTCGTGAATTTTCGTACCCACTCTTCCTTAACCTCTAATGCTTTCATCAAGGTGAAAGAAAAGAGGTTAGGAAAAGGTGATAGGAGAGATTTCTGGAACCTACATAGTTTTGGCGACATCCTGTTAAAAATGTTCATCCTACTGTAAAACCTTCCTAGCAGACCTGATTATGAGCAACTTCAATCCATTCAGTTTAGATATTTGTGCTCAGACTGAGTGATTCAGAGTGGTGCTGACATGAACTGTGTTTATGATTGTCTTCTTTATTGTTTGCACAAAAACTTGTTCTGTGTAGTTATTACTCAAGATGTTTTTAAAGTATAATTCTAAAAATGTCATTATCTTTACAAATCAAAAGAAAGGCATTAAATATTAAATATTCACTGAAATGATCAGTTAATACCTGCACATCAGCAAATCTGAGATTAAACATGAAAAAGAATCAGAAATCATTTGCATTAAGGTGAGACACAAAAATATCTGAAGACAAAACCTGTTGCAGTAAATCTTGATTACCCTCTCACCTGTCTGTGAGGCTTCTCCCGCTGCTTCATGACCTGGTATAACTGGTATATGAGATGGAGGCCAAAGCCTAAGCTCAGAAAAAGAGCGATGCCTCCAACTGGTGCAAGGTTTGGTGCCATTGTCACTTCAAAGATTCTGAGACAAAAACAGGTTTACACAGATATTAATGTAGAAAATGCTATCAGGAAGGTGAATACAAACGGCAGGAATGAGACAGCTCACCACCTGGCCTTCACTTTCTCACTCACTGCTTGTTATTACTGTGTGGAAAACAAATGCTTTATGAAGGACAGAAGTCTAAAAAATGCCCATTCATCTAGAGTTTTACAAAGTTCAGGAAGAAACTGAGAGAAATTTTTTTGAGATCAGCAGTTTACATGGATGACTCAAAACTGTGGGTACTGTAGCGGCAACCTTCGGTCCTTCTTTGCCGCTTCTGCAGGACGTAAAGTTTCTGACTCGTGCTCTTGTTAAGTCGCTTGGATGCCTTCCGGTAGCAAAAACGAGGCGAAGGAAAAAAGGGGCAAAACATTTATTTTCCATACAAATCGAAAGGTACAAAACAAATGCCTCTGGTGGGAGCTCCGTTTACATTCCCTTTATGTTACAACAAAAAAACATTAAAACAGCGACGGTCAGAAAACCATTGCTCCACGTCCTGCTTGCTTACCGAACCTTTTACCCACACCCCTCCGCACGCGGGCCAAATACACACCCCCTTTACGACATCTATCAACACTTTAGAACAACAACAGACTAACAAAGCAGAATTAATTTATGGAGCACAGCCTATATAACATATATATAACATAAAATGATCAAGATTATAATAGAAACTTCAAGATCATGACAAATACTTAAATATGCCATGATGTAACTGAGTAAAATATTGGCCTGGACTTGGCTCCAACAGGCACATTGCTAAAAATTCTGGTTCTGTCCAAAAACTCTTCACTTGTTCCTCACGCTGAGTGTTTACAAGTGAGCCACAACAATTGTTTCTAAAAAATAACAGGATTTTATTGAAACAGAACACATTAACTGAATATTAACTTAAGTTAATATCTGGTAATTTACATATTAACTCCTTGGAGGACGTATCTATTCAAACAAAACACTTCAATATCTTACTCTGTGTATCTGTGTATGGACAACAAAGACCGAATAAACACTTCATTTATAGCTGGAAATACACTGTGAGGCCAAAAAAAAAGTCTGTACCAAAAAAACAGGTCACACAGTCTAATATTTCGTTGGACTGCCTTTAGCTTTGATTACAGCACAAATTCAGTGCTGACATTGTTTCGATAAGCTTCTTCAGTGTCACAAGATTTATTTCCATCCAGTGTTGCATTAATTTGTCACCAAGAACTTGCATTGTTGATGGTAGAGTCTGAGCGCTGTGCCAAGCCTTTTCCAGCACATCCCAAAGATTCTCAATGGGGTTAAGGTCTGGGCTCTGTGGTGGCCAATTCGTGTGTGAAAATGATGTCTCATGCTCCCAGAACCACTGTTTCACAATTTGAGCCCGATGAATCGTGGCATTGTCATCTTGGAATATGCCCATGCTATCAGGGAAGAAAAAAACTATAGATGGAATAACCTGGTCATTCAGTATAGTCAGGTAGTCAGCTGACCTCGTTCTTGGATCACATACTGTTACTGAACCTAGACCTGACCAACTACAGCAACCCCAGATCTTAGCACTGCATAGGGCTGGGCTATATCATACCGTTCATGGTAATACCGGTGTAATGTTGGGCAACGATAGGAAAATGAAATATGGCAATAGAATATGGGTAAAACGTGCATGCGCAGTGCCTATGTTTACATACGCACATGGCGGCGACGCAGAATGAGAAGAGCGAAAGTGGATCGTTGAATGAAACGGATGAACCAGAATTGGTTTGTAAAAATGCTGGAACTTCAGTAGTGTGGGACTGGTTTAGCTTTCGTCCGTCAGATACACAACAAAGCACTAGTTTTGGTAGAGCATGCTAGCGGGCCCTCGTTATTGCCGTGTTTTTTGGAAAATACGGCATTTAAAATCAATCCTTTGATTTTTCTGAAAATCGACAGTGCCCCTTATAATCCCGTGTGCCTTATGTATGAATTCTGGTTGTGTTTACTGACCTCGAAACGATTTTATGTACACGGCGCTCGAAAATCTGTCAAATGTTTCAGTACAACTTTGCTAAGCTATGAAGCCGCACCGCTTGATGGATTGTCGGAGCATTACTGCTATCGTAGGCAGGAGCCTCGCGGAGTGATATGTACTGTGCTTCAACATAATATTACTGTATTGTGTGTGTATAAGGTCTTTTTAAGTTTTGTGGATATTATACATGGTTATGCTGAGGATATGTCGGCCAATTTCCACTGGAAATGCCTTTTGGTTAAACTGTCAGCAAGGAATTTGCATTTGCACCGTTAAATTTTCTATATAACTTTAATGCACATTAAACAAAAGCTGCTTGTTTAAGTGAAAATACATTGATGGGTTTTTTTGCAATAATAAAGTTGAGGAGTTGTAAAGTATTTTGTCTAGTGTCAATTATATTGTCAGTTATATCGTTATCGCAGATTTTCAAATGTATATCGTGACGTGATGGTCATATCGCCCTGCTCTAGCACTGCCCCCATACGCTTGTACAGTAGGCATTAGGCATGATGGGTGCATCACTTTTCTGCCTCTCTTCTTACCCTGATGCGCCGATCACTCTGGAAAAGAGTAAATCTGGACTCATCAGACCACATGACCTTCTTCCATTGCTCCAGAGTCCAATTTTAATGCTTCTACACAGCTGTTCAGTCCCAACCCCGTCAGTTCCCTCCACATTGTGCATGTGGAAATGCTCTTACTTTCACTTTTAATCAGTTCTACTGTTGTTTTTCTTTTTCTTATTTTTCTTCAATTTGATTTTATTAAATGTTTAAGTGATCGCTGATCACAAGCATTCAGGATTTTTTTCTGGCCACACTTCTTCCTTGAAATCGATGGGTCCCCACTATCCTTCCACATTTTAATAATGCTTTGGACAGTTCTTAACCCAATTTTAGTAGTTTCTGCAATCTCCTTAGATGTTTTCTCTGCTTGATGCATGCCAATGATTTGACCCTTCTCAAACATACTAACAGCTTTTCCACAACTACGAGATGTGTCTTTCGACATGGTTGTTTATGAAATGAGAAGCTAGTCAAGGAACCAGTTGGAGTTAAATAACTTGTTGCCAGCTCAAAGATAATCGCCCATGCAGTAATTAACCAATATGAGGCTCGTACCTATTTGGTTAGTTAAATCCAGTTGGCGTCTTTTTTTGGCCAGGCATTGTATTTTACTGTGAATGATGCAACATTGGGACAGACTTATGTGAACATCATGAGATTCAGAGTCCTTATAATACTCATATAATTAACAATTAATTTCAAACAAAAAAATCTAAAACTATTAGCATTTTCTGAACATTTTATTCAATGTTAGTGACAGATTGTGAAAGTGAAACAAAAATAGCCACAAGGCTAAGAGCTTCACAACTGTCATTACAAAACAGAAACTTAGCGTCTTTAGTAGCCCTTTAGGGACATTTTTCACAGGACGCTCTTAAAATGACCGGCACAAAACAAGGCAACACGCCGTGGCGATGTGAGATTCGCGTTTTGTAGTCTAACTGTAAGGTTGTCCGTAGGTAGGTTATCCTCTTTTCCCAAGTGCTTAGCTATTTCCACTCAGCTGGATTGAAACGCACCAAAACTTTAAATCAACCAGCGTGACCTGGGTGTTTTGACACACCTCGGAGCACCATCGCTTCATAAACCCGACACACAGGATCGCATCCCAGTATTATCCACTCCAGGGCACACTCCACATACTCGGACATACTGAATATATAT
>NW_024583927.1:25087-27464 GCF_018398535.1 Haplochromis burtoni
TTGCAAATATATATTGTGTTTTATAAAATTAAATCTCACCTACAGAGGCAAAACACGAAGACGTCAACAAACAGCAGTCTCGAGCAGAGTCAAGCAGCAGAGATCGTTTAGGAGAAATCACGTGACCGATGCAGCTGAGGTGTGGTACGGCGGTGACTTGCCAAACTAGGAAGCGACAACGTTCATCTTATTTGCATTCATACGGTTCGCCGGTTTACTTTTTTTTTTTTTTTTCTAATGATGATTTGGATTTCTTAACATCAGCAAGAAATGAGCAACAGCTTGCTCATATGAAGCCTCATACTGTCACTACAGTCGTTACAGTGCCAAAAAAGACTAACAATGAATTTAATATTTTTTTAAAAATGTCTTATTTGGACTTATCTGTCATGTTGGAGCAGTAGCGGTTTTTGGGCGACGTGGGTGGTTGCACAGGGCGGCATCGTGGTGGTGGCGGTATCACGGGTATCGGCAAAAAAAAAAAAAAAAAAAAAGTTGCTCGGAGGCTACTCATGCTGCTCCGACATCATGCCAGCGCATTTGGGGGATGGCATAGGCACCGATCGGTTTTCTATCGCCCATTTGCTGGGAGTAAGAGCGCCCTCCGTTTGTGAGTGCGCCTGCTTGAAAAGCTCAAACACACACAACAGGTGCCGAGAGGAGACAGGTGGGAGCGCAGTTGCTAATAATCACGGGGTAAAGACACATGGCATGTAGAATTAAACTCAAGCACACAAGACAGAATCAAACAGGAACAAGGGAAACTCAGAAGCAGAACAACACATACAGGAACAACAAAACAAGAACAACAACATAAGCCACATATCAAAATCCAAAAAAGTCCACAACAGAAACAAAATGCTGGAATAAAGGCACAGGGAATAGGAAAAGGCATAGTTCTAGACATTTCAGGATGTTCAAACTCAATACGTCCAATTTATTGTCTCTGCAGGAAGTCACGTTAGAGTCACGTGTGTTTACGCTGCTGTAGGGTGACCATAAATAAGTGCGTCATAACTAAAGCGGTGAAACCTAAAGCAGGTCTGAGTGTTTAACAGGTTCAGTTCTTGAATGATCTCCACAGAACAACACAAACATCTCATCATCAATCATCAGCTACATACTAAAGACCATCATCATCCAAAGGACTTCAAAATGACGTCACTGTATAAGATGTATATTGTACCATGGAGGAGGCAGCATTTAGCTGGAGCCTCCATAAAACCACAGCTGTTCTGGAGAACTTGGTCCACCTTTGATTGTGTTGGAGCCACAGAGAGCAAATCATTGTTCTTTATGGAGAACCAGTGAGGCTGTTTGGACTTTCCTATAAAACATTAGTGCAGGAGTCTCTCAGTACATCTGTTTACAGTGAGGACGAATAAGCAGCAGAAACAGTGGAACCATAGATGACTGTAAACAGAGTACAGGAGAGTAACTGAGTGTAACCGGTGTGATTCTGCGTTGTGTCTGATAAAAAAAGGTAAAAGAAAGAAAGAAAGGCCTCCAAGTAAATAATTTGCCCATTCCAGCTCCTACGACCAAATACAAACAGTGGGGAAGAGGGTTAGCTCAACCCACCACAACTTCCAAGCTAGCAAGGAGTATATATTCATGCTAGCATTTATGGCGCCTAAAACACATTTATGATACACACATACTACACACTCATAACATCTAATAAAAAAACAGGCATAATGATGACAATAATTGAACTAAAATCACAATCAGAAACATCCGAGTGGCTAAATATGAATTATATGTGTGTTTTAAAGTGTTGGGAAAGAAATTACACCAACCTCTCCCACAAGGGAATTGTAGAAAAGGGGAGAGGCAAAGGGGTACACTGTATTTATAGGGTTGCACCAAAGAAGAAGAAGAAAATAATGAGGAGGGGCTCTAACTGATAATGAACATAACTACAGGCTTGGAGGTCCTAAAAGTCAGGTATAAAAGGAGCAGTTTGGAGGTTTAGAACACATTTTGTGTAATTATAACAATGTGATTTATGACCCTGTTACATGAGTACACTTCCTGTTTGTGATTGAGGTGATTTTCTTCTTTATATTGCGTCAGATAAAGTCTGACAGCTTTTGCTTCTTCAGATGATGAAACACATTGAATTCATTTAATTTCATGTGTTTTTACAGATTGAACCAGACAACAGTAAATCTAATGCCTCACACTAACTCCACATGACATCCATCTGTAACCAGCGGAACCAGTTAGTGGTTATTTCACTAACGCTCACATATGTCAACCTGTCAGATTACCTAAAAGATTTGAAGATGTCATATTAAACACTTAATGTTATTCAGAAGGATCTGAAAAAAATCAAGAGATCCAGTGACTGATAAAAAAACAAAACAAAAAAAAA
>NW_024583927.1:29337-32153 GCF_018398535.1 Haplochromis burtoni
CTGAGGGCGTCTGCCACTGGCAGGGGTGTATTTACTGTTAAGCTGGGCATACACTGTGTGATTTTTGGTCCTTTTTGAGGTGATTTTTCAGGTATGCAACCATTTTGGGAGATCGGCCCGAGTTTTGTCCTAATCATGTATCGTGCATTGTGTAGTATACATGAGGTAAGGAGAAGCGATTAACACCTCACCGAAACAAACACAAAACAACAAGGAGCCAGGGTCCAAAACAAACGGGAAACAAGAGTTCAAACCAAAGCGCCCACAACAGTGCTGAGGCTCAGGAAACAATCCAAAACCAAACTCAAAACGTCCGTGAAAGAACTGAACTAAGGAAGGGTCAATAACTGAAATGAGTGTACCAGGGACGAACATGCAAGGTATAGTGGTGGTTGGGATGGTGGTTGTAGTGATGATGGATGTGCAGGTAGCAGGGCTAGTGACTGAGCAGATAACTGACTCTTAGCTGCTTTCCTCCGGGGAGCAGGAACTGGTACTGGGTCTGGCCGAACTCCAGCCATCCACACCCGAGGAACAGATACAGGTGCAGGGACAAGCCTGGTTCTGGCTGCCTTTACCCTGCGAGCTGGTGTGGGTGCAGGAGCTAACTGGACCTCTTCCGGCTCATGCACCCGAGGAACTGGAATGGGTGCATGAGCCGGCAAGGTCACAATTGTCTTCACCCGGGAACCTGGAACAGTCACAGGCATAGACTGGGCGTCAGCTATCCCCACCCAAGGAACAGGTACGGGTGCAGGGATGAATGGAGCCTCGGCCAGCCTGGGGACTGGAGCAGGGGCCAGCCGGGCCTCTGCCATCCCCACCCGAGTAACTGGTACGGGTGCAAGGAAAAGCTAGACCCGAGCCACACTCGGAGCAGGAGTTGGAGGTGGAGAGCGGAGCTCATGAGTTGTAACAGTCACTGGGAAAGCCAGGTTAGTGGAGTCAAACACAGTATTAGCAAACTAAGATTTAAGGCCTGCTATATTTAGTAACTCTGCTGGCTTTGTGCTGTCCAGGTTATTGTTAATAGTCTTTGAAGAAGTGAGTTCAGGAGCAGTCACTGGTGCTGGAGAGTTCACACAAACAGTGTCTGAATAAACTGGGTGTGAAGCCACACTAAACTCTATCTTACAAAGCACAGCCAGAGAGTTAGGACACACAGGGACCAGGACAACTGGCTGAAAAGCATGGTGCACAGAGTTAAACTGACATGACCGGGGAACAGAAAAGTTAACCTTGTCAACCAACTCTGCAGTGCCCAAACCAAATTCTTTTGCCAGTCTATGTATAGCAGACAAAATCTTGTTGCTCATAACCTTAGCAGGCACCGAATGTACAGTTTGAAACAGTCCACTAGGAAAAACAGAAACAGTCTCAGAATAGACTCTGGGCTTGTAATCTTTATAGAAGCTGGAGTCTTAACACAGGCAGCCTCAGTATCTCCTGGTTAAGAGGCTGCACCGTACACAGGTTAGGCAACATCAACAATACTCTCCTGTGGTATAGCCTGAAAAGCATTAATAGAGTCTGGCTGGAAAATTAAACAGTCCATGGGAACAGGATGTACCAGGAACTACATAGTCCACACATGTGAAAACATGAAAGTCTCTTCGAAGATCCGAAGTGATAATTTCGCTAGCTTGTTGGTCAGCCTCACACACACACCACATTCACTGACATCTGTATAGTGCTCAGAAACCTTTAGGATAGAAAACACTGGGTTCAGCAACGAGATCCTGACCCACACTGTCTAGCGCAGAAATGCAATGTTTCTGAATATTCCAAGTTTAAATGGAAACGAAACAGTCCGTAGAGGGATTGTCGCCGGAGGGAAGCATAGTATCTGTCAGCAGCGAAATACAAACTGGCTCAGTGTTAATTGGCTCAAGCAAAACACTAGGTGTATACTCCGCTGGATCAGAGGCACAGAACTCACTGGGCTACATTAGGAGCGAAAACTGAGGAATCGAGTGAAGTGAACATTTAGTGTGTGAATCAGTTATTTTGGCAGAATGTAATCCACAGAGGAAAACACGGCTTTACTCATGACGGGTGTGTTATCATGATGTCCGGTATCCGAATGCACCAACGCTGAACAGTCACTCTCCCATTAAGGACAAAGTCCATCCTACCCGTTGTGTCTGCGCATACGCACAACATGAAATTAAGTGGCGAACCGTCCTGCCTTTGTGAATATTAGCTAGAAAAATACTCTGACGTGTAATATTTAGTGCCAAACAATCCTACCTTTGTGGATGTGACCTACAAACATATTCTGATGGGCAAAGTTAAGTTGCAAACTGTCATACCTACTTAAATTTGTGCTGGAATTACTCTGTGACAGCAGAAATGTGCATAAACTTATGGTAGGACGTTTTGCCAAAGTAGGATGGTTTGTCAGAACGCCGGAAACCATCCTCTGTAGGCGAGTGGCTAAAACCTCCTGGTATTCGGGGTCTGGCAGTGCTACCCACCCTTGGCAAAGATTTTCCACCGTATAAACTAGGTCCGCTCAGCGGAGGGGTTGTGAGCTGCTGGGCCCATGTCTGGTCGCGTCGTTCTGTCATGTTACGGCTTTGTGAAGGCAGGAAAAAGGACCCAAAACTCACAGAGCAGGATATGAACTCAAAAAGCACATCTTTATTGCTGAAAGGGAAAGATGGTTCAAAGGTACAAAACTAAACTGAAAAAAAAAAAAAAGCTAAACTAACCTTAGGGGGAGGCACGCTATGAAACGCAGCCTAGAGGGACGACGTGACATGGAACAGAGGAAGATTCTGACATAAATATACAGAAGATAATGAGGGACATGG
>NW_024583927.1:32173-33231 GCF_018398535.1 Haplochromis burtoni
TACATAAACACAGTTTATTAGTTGAGTTTAATTTCACAAATCAATCAATAAATAATAATTACTCTGTATCCTGTTTTCTTCTACTGTCTCTGCTGTAGATTTGCTCTGCCTGGAAACACAAAAACACTTTTTCTGATGTTAAAGTGATATTTGACTCTTGTAAACAAAAGTCTGGTCCTTCAGATCAGGTAAACATTTGTGTTAAACATGAACAAATTTGTCATGGTTCTCAGGCTCTGGAGAGGATGTGGGATGTTTTTGCCTTCACCTCTCCCTCCAGGGCTTCCCTACCTCTGAACCCGCCCTCAACGCATACCTGGGGCTCGTTTACGCTGATTCATCACAAGCAGCAGCGGTTTTAGATACGGGCGACACGGGCGGTTCCCGGGGCGGCATCGTGGTGGGGGCGGCATCACGGGCATCGGAAAAAAAATAAAAAAAAAATTGCTCCTACTCATGCTGGGCGACGTCATGCCAGCGCATACTGGGGATGGCACAGGCACTGGTCGGTTTTCTATCGCTCTTTTGCTGGGAGTAAGAGCGCCCTCTGTTTGCGAGGTGCGCCTGCTGCTTGCCCAGCCCTATTCTCAAGCATCTGTTGGAAAGTCCCAAGAAATTAGTCTAGTCAAGCAAGAATTAGTCTTTCTAATTAACACTGAGCTGATAAGTTGCCAAAAAAATACTGCCTACTGGAATATAATGAACTAAAGTTAAAGACAGCATCTTTCCCTATATATTTTGTATTGTGTGTGTAATTTAATTAAATAACATGTATAAATGGCCCATAATATTTTAGAAATGTGCAAATGATAATAAAAACAGCAAAATTTTATGTTTGTCTGAAATGAGTATTTATTTATTTTCTGTAGATGTACAACTATTGTTATCTGAAATTTGCTGACGTACCATGGGTGGCAGCCCCAATCAGAGTTTGGAGGAACAGACACATTTATTTAAGGTTTAGAGTTCACTCATTTATAGAAATCCTCAATCTACAATCACTGGACCAGATTCTACATATACCATGCGCACACACACACACATTACAACACACGTGA
>NW_024583927.1:34164-35766 GCF_018398535.1 Haplochromis burtoni
AACTAAGATTCATGTGTGAAATCGTTCCTGCTGTCTGTGGCTCACATGAACTTTATCTGCTTTGAAGAAAACTGAAGTGTTTTGGGTTCATCACAACAACTCAGGTTGTCCATCAGACATCTTTGTGAAACAAACAGAAGATCAAGTGAGACCAAAGTTTATTGAAACTGCAGAGAAACCAGATCACTGCTGTGGAGACGACAGCACACTTAGAAACAAAATACAAATAACAGTAAAGTTACTGAACACATGGAAACACGACACAAACAATAACTTTGGTCAATCCAGCTTCATCAGAGCTTATTGGAAATTATCCAGTTTAATGTCTCATTGTACTCTGAAATGAAAGCACAGTACAAATAAGCAATTGGAGTTAAAAAAGAAATCAGAATCAATTTAAAGACAAATGTATTCTCAACTTCTCATCAAAGTAGCCACCTTTGGCAGATATAACAGCTGAACACAGTCGTGGCGTTCTTTCTACAATGTTTGACACTTGTAGGTTGCTTTGCTTTCACTCTTCGGTCCAGTTCATCCCAAACCAGCTTGATGGGGTTTAAGTCTGGAGACCGTGCTGGCCACTCCATATTTTCAAGCTTACCAGAGGGTACAGCATGGCGCTGCAGAATGCAAAGATTTCAGATTATAATTCATCAGACTACAAGACCTACATCTAAGTGTTATGATGGTCTGTCTCTCCTCCATTGTTAATTACTTTTTCTCACCATTTTCTGTAGCAACAAGGACAATGCTGTTCCCCTGATGCTCACGAGGCCATGGTACACCAGTGTTCCAGCACTGCTTTTATGCAGACAGAGGCGGCTGTGGGTAATCCAGAAACATTGGACCACCTGTAAGAATTTATTATAATTATTGAGGTTAATTGAAATGATTCATCTTAAAGTAAAAGTACAAGGAAGCAACCGAAATGGCAAAATAAACACGGAGAAAAAGACAGACATACACATTTTATTAGTCATTTAAGCTTTATTTATATTAAGATTAAGATTATATTTTCTTTTCAGATACTAAAAATAAACATCAGTGTCAGTCTTCATTCTGTCAAGCTGACAAACAAAGCAAAATTAAAGTCAAGTCCTCAAACTCTCCTATCCTGTTTGATAGGAGAGTGACCCCAAACACACTTCCAGTGTGTATAGTACCAAATCATAACAACAATTGCATCAGTGGGCTTTATAAGGCTATAATAAGGTAAAGACTACCATAATATCACCATGGTAACTTGATGTGAACATAACCTATTCTGGAGCCGATTAGAAATCGGCAGGTATGAAATCACCAGCTTGTGCTATCCTCGCCCACTTATCAACCAGTCAACATCCACTTCTAGCACCACGCAGTCAGGATTGTGGAGGACTGCATGGGGACACGTCTCACATAAGTGACCCGACCCAACCTTGGATGGAGACATTTGCTCACACAGAAAGATGTAAGGCAAAAGAAGTGTGTATTATTAGGGTGACAGCTGCACATTAGAGCTCTGAAACTTTAAACGCTTTCTGTCCCACAGCCTGACAAAGGAGACGTGGAAATCTCTGCAGTTTGTCCCAAAAGGAAATTAAATCGATCGATTAAAAAGCT
>NW_024583927.1:36690-38084 GCF_018398535.1 Haplochromis burtoni
TGTACAGATCCGAATACAAGACCACTGATAGTCTCTGGGATTCGTTAGTTGGATTAAAGCATTCTGCAGTTTACACTCAGGATTAAACAAAATACTACATAACAAATATCTATAAAATACCTGGAATATTCTCAAACATTTCCAACATCCCCACATTAAAAACAATAACCAACAATAATCCTATAAAGATAAATGAAATTCCCACACTTTCTACTCATACCTTACCTCCTCCTCTAAGAAACCAATAAACTGTTTGTGGGCCCCAGGGCATCATTTCCCCCGATATTTCACAATATCGGAACCAGGAAGCAGCAGGTGAGCAACAGTATCATTTATAATTGCTATAATTGCTGCTTAGACGAGTTTGTAGAATTTTGATATTGATCTCTCAGTGCTTTTTTATTGTAGACCAACACCGTAGTGATGAGGCGCAGATACCAAAGACGACAAGTACGACTAGAACTTACACACACCGACCACGACCACCACGTATACACTCAGCTGAAAACCTGTAAATAAAGGTTTTCCTATAAACCTGTAAATAAAGGTTTCAACAGTCCTCCAATTACTGTCTGTTTACGTCACTGCCCAATAAGCCTGCAGAATATATTAAAGATGTAAAAAAGAGTCCGCCCGTTCCAAGCTCTTAGCTCTGATCTTCAGAGGTGACAGCGTAGTCCATTTCCATGGAAAATGCTCCTTCTGGTAATACATGGCCAGCAATCCAGGCCAATCTGATATATAAATCATGGCAGCTTGTGATGCAAAAAACAGCTATTCCTCAAATCTACAGATTTACACAGGTGAGCCTGTGAGTGGCATCCTTGAGAAAAATCAGGGAAAACATCTAGTCCTGGAACATCTGGAAATGTCATCCCACATATTGAATGGAATAGTACGTTGTTTGTGATAGGGAAACATAGTACTGGCAAGTGTGATTACTGTGGGGTGGAGGAAACTGTAGAACATGTCATGTTGCAGTGTCAGAGGTATCAGGTTGAGAGGAGACATTTGATTCAAAATCTTAGTAACCTAAAAATCAAATCAAACTGGATCTGGTTGAGTTGTTGCGGCAGGACTCGGGAAGTAAAAGTTATCAGGCCTTATTTCAGTTTTTAAGAGAGGGGAACCTGTTTGGCAGGATTTGAGAAATTTTTTTTTTTTGGGCGTCGTTCCACCATACTCCAGTTGGTGGCGGTAATGCACTTTTCACGTGTTTGCCAACCGCCAATATAACTGTAAGAAAGAAAGAAAGAAAGCAGGAAGCGGCAAAACAAGGAAGTGCCTGTGCTTCAGAAGTGCCGGTCAACCGCGGTATCGAGCCTCCTTTCTCTACACATTTATAACACTTATCTTCAGCTTCACAGAAGATACCAGTACGAGATGGGGGGTTC
>NW_024583928.1:0-2017 GCF_018398535.1 Haplochromis burtoni
CAGATCAAAGTCATGTTTTTGATGAGGAGGATTTCTGTGGCTTCTGTTGTGATGAAGGACAGCTGTCAGTCATCCAGTGTTCAACTCTCAGGACTATAAACTCTCCCAGAGCACTGGAGCATGGTGCTGCTGATGCAAAGTGCCTCTCTATGGAAATGAACTGACTGAAAACAAGAACTTGAAATGTTTATATGTAACATACAGTTAATGCTAAAACTCACCAAATGTAACATTTTCAGTTTTTTGTAGTTCACAGCTGTCATTTCAGAAAATAAAATTAGGTGATGATATCAAAGAAAGTACATTCACCTTCAGTTCTAATTCTTTACATGGTAGGACACACACACAAAAAAGATTTTCACATTGTTAGAAAATTATTTAAATACAATCTCTGATGAACAACACCACAACATATTAAACGATATCACCTTTTATTAAAGAAGAATTGAGGTGTAATGGAGACACATTGTGTGGAAACTACCCTCATAATCAACTAAAAACCCAGAATAATTTGAAGTAATAGCTTTCTGTATGACTTTAGCATTTCTCATATCGTCAGTGGCACTGACATCTCTGATCTTTGTTTTTCTAATCACATGCCTGTGATGGCTGAACTTGCTTTTCTCAGAAATAATCAAGAGTCTTAACTGTAAAGCTGAGCTCCGACTAAATAATGCAGCTCCCCAACCAATCAGACAGATGTAGAGGAGAGCTGAGTGAAGATGGATGAAAGAGAAACAGGTGTCATGTGTTGTACTACGAGATTCTTAAACTCTCAGGAGGCTGTCATCATGAAGCATTTTCCTGATGTTGTGTAACAGACCCCATATCTTATTTAGCAGTTTTAACGCTGTTGCTAATCCTCCTTGTGCTGCTCCTCTTGTAGAGTCTTAAGGAATGTGGGAGAATTTATTGAATGTTTTGTTGACAGGATTGTCTGCAGTCTGTCTTTTGACAGTTTCAAGCAGGTGTTGCCTTCATTGTTGGCCAAAGCAGTTACCCACTTGAAACCTCATCTAAACAACAACTGGGACTGGGCCATGTTCAGCACTGTGTAGTATAACCTGTTCCTTTAACAACAGTCTATTAAAGTCTAAGAACTGTTGAGAAAGAAAGGGCTGGACTGCAGGTAGGCCAGTGCACCATCTGTACACTTTTACTATGAAGCCATGCTGTTTAATAGATGCCGTATGTGGTTTCGCTTGTTTAATTCAAATGTTTTTTTTTCCATTGGTGTTCATGAGTTCAATAACAAAATGTCAGATTCTGTAACATTTTGCAGTCTGATAACTCAGTCAGTGTAATGTGCAAGTGTCCATGTTTAACTCGTGTGTTTTGAAGGAGATCAGAGCTGCTATGAAATCACAACAGAAGGTCATTTTATGGAAGCAGAGCGTCTGTGCACCGTAACTTTGTTCTGTACCTGTTAATGGATTAACTTGTTCATCACAGCACTGAGCAAATAATAATCAAGACAATACCATACTTTTATCTATACTGAATTGTGCTGTATTAAGTTGTTTTCTGGGAATGTTTAATAACTTACAAGATATTCAAAATGTTTATTTATCAAGAGTATTAGTGGCACTGCATACAAACATTTTGAAATCATAAAATATAAGCTTTTTAAATAGAAACTTTTCTTTGATAATGTAATGTTTTTATAATATAAGCTTTTTTCTGACATTATAAAACAAAGATTAATAAAAATAAAATGAAAGGAGTTGCTACATTTTTTTGTCAACAATGATATTTACACTGTATTTTACTCTTTTAAGCCAAGTTGATGAGATATTTCATTTCTCTATATTTCAATATTTTCAAGCTGAGTTCAAAGGTCATAGCTAAGCTTTTTCAATACACGGCCCAGCTTTCTTTATCATCATTTTGCAAGCAAGAGGAGATTCTCTAGACTTTTTTCAACTTTTCCTTACTACGCGAAAAATGATGGTAGTTGTTTAAGAGATAACAGCGAGTATCTGTGTGTGTGTGTGTGTGTGTGTGTGTGTGTGTGTGT
>NW_024583928.1:3324-16099 GCF_018398535.1 Haplochromis burtoni
ATCAGGCTGTTCTGTTTCCAGGACAGATTTTCCTGAACCACTTATTCCGTTACAGTTCGTCTAAATGAAGTATGAATGGTGTCTTCTTGGATTAAAATGTCTGAGGGATCACTTAATACTCTAATGAGAATGGAAATGTCATGAATCGTATGCTGTGTACTCCAATGATACCAGACAGTTCAAACCATGTTTGACGACAGGGAGATGTTAGATACATGTGTTAGAGCTTTGTGTCACCACCATTATTATGGCATACGGGGAAATCTTTTACAAGAATGGTCTTCTTCTCTTCAGCAGTGTTCAAATAACTGGAGAATCAGTAACAAGGAGCAGTGAAGCTGTTATGTTCAGTGGTGGCTCACAACCACAATCAAACATTTTATTTTGATTTTTCCTTTTTTGGCTCCTTTGTTGGGACTTATCTTATTTTGTCACTGCAGAATGATGAACTTCAGATTCTTTGAAAATGGTCTTATAACCATTCCCAGGTTGACGGGCAGCAACAGATGCTTCTATAAAATTATTATTATAATTTCACTGTCCTGTCCGGCACTGTTGCAATCAGAATTATGGTCTGAAGGAAAAAGAAAGATGCTGAAGATTTATTTTCCCGCGTGGATCATTACGGCTTTGCCAAACTGGCCCACTTGATTGATTTTTATTATTTATTTCTTTATTTTTTTACCGTTAAGTTATTACAATCAAAACAGACAGGACCGGGGGATAGGAAGGGAAAGAAAAACAAACGACAAGTTGGGGAAGAAGCTAACACAAAAAAAAAAAAAACAGAGGGAAAAGACACTAAATCAGCTGCTGGGAAAAAAAGAAGAAAACGAGCAAAAAGAGAACAACAACCAAGATAAGCACAAGTTACAGTAAATAATAAATACTGAATGTTACTGAGCAGCACACAAGACCGATAATGCACAATATGCTTAGAGGCAGCAGCTAAGATAGTGTGTGTCTGTGAGTACCTGTGTGTGAGCGCGTTTGTATTCAAAAGGTTTCTCCATGTAATTATCTAATACAGCACCAGGGGCGATGTAACCACAGCTGACCATGCCAGAGAAGACCGAGCCCCCGTGCCCCCCACCCCCCGGAAAGGGCCCACCTGAGCCATGGGCCTAACCCTAACCATAACAATAACAAATATTCACAATGACTTAAAAAAATGAAGTAAATATGGGTTTTGTGTTTTGCGCATGTGCAGCGTATGCGCAGAAACAACGGGTAGGATGGTTTGTGAAGTAGGATGGATTCCCAGGACACCGGATGTGGATTGAATGAAAACACACAGACTAAATGCACACAGGAGGTGATCAGGGGAACTGGAAACATGAGGGGAAACAGCTGATTAGAAGGAACATAATGACACCACGGGGAAACAAAACACCTTGAACATGGAACAACAGACCTCTTTAAATTAAAACAGGAAACAGGCTGTATCACAATTCAGGGTCCGTAGCCTTGAAGGCCGATTACGCCACAGCAACGTGACAAAGGCTGTCCCAATTTGAAGGCTGCTCCAAAAGCGGCCGACAAATGTGTCCCTTATTTCCCTCAATTTGAAGGATGGGTCGGTGTATGCTTCGTCCCAGGATTCATAGCGCATCGGTGGGTGTTGATATTTTTTCCGAAAAAAAAAAAACTGCTGGATGACTGAAGTTGGTGTCGAACAGTAAACTTTTGAAAGTAAGTACTGAATATTATGTCACTTATTTATGTGCAAATGTTTAATAACAAAGAACATTGTTGGCCAGATGTCGGCAAAGTTATGTGACATTAGTGATGTTTGTACTAACTTGGTTTTAAAGCCTTTAGTTTAAAATCTACGCCGTTCGATAGTCGACCTTAATCTTGACAGAGAATCTGATGATTTTGTGGATAATTAAAGTCAGTCATATATCCACAAACACAACAAGCTGAAAGTCAGTGATGCTGCTCGGTTTGCAGTCCTGAATATCACGGCACAAGCAGGATTCACTGCACTGTTAATGTTAGCTATGTTATATTGCTGCCTCTGTTCGGTGGTGTCGAGCCAAACGGACTTTAACGTGTGTTTGAACGAGCTGACGGTTCACTCGTTAAGCTGAAAGAAAGATGCTTTAATCACAGCAGTCACACATGTGTCCACTGCACCATCTGGGAACTCTTCTTGTTTACACTCGTAATAACACAAACACTAAATCCTCCTGTTTGTAGCAGTGTACACCTGAGACTGTCACCTGTCTGTCTGTCCTGCACTCTCTCTCTGTTTCTTTCTCTCTGATTGTGGAATAAAAGTATGAACATGTGTTTATAAGTTACACTTGTGTTTGAATCCTGCAGCTTATCACACATTTGATTTCCATGTGTGACGACTGCAAGTGTCCAGAGTGAGGACAGACTGAGGGACCCACTGCTGCACATCATCTGTGAGGCTTTGCACCCCTGATGATCCACCAGGACAAACTCAGCAGTGTGTGAGGAAGAGGAGGAGGAAGAGCCAGCAGCAGCTGACAGATGGAGAGAATAGACAGACTGTTCCCTGTTTGTGAAGGACTGCTAGGAAAGTTTAACATAACTGTCTGTCCTGAATCAGTCTTATTAGGTAATGTTCAAATAATGTGATCATCCCAGTGTTTCCAGTGTGGGAGAAAGTACTCAGGGCCTTCAAGTTACACACTATGAAAGGCAGCAACAAGTTTAATGTTCAGAAACCTAAAGTCTGTATCAGCAGCAGAATGGAGCTAAAAATAAATGTTGGTTTCAGTTCTATGAAGCTTTGAGTATTTTGGATCAGTAGCTGCTGTGTTTGTTGCATCATATTGCTGTAACTGTTTATATGCTTTATATATTCTGAGCTAAGTTGATCTATAGTGTTACATCATATTCTATAAGGATGTTATGTGTTTGTAGACTTTCTGCCCAGTTTGACCCATTTAGCAGAAGTCAGCCTGTTTAAGGCTCTGATATCTATTCTGTGTGACTTACAGCAGTTATGACATGGTCTGATTTTCTCACCCAATAAAGGAATATTTCATATATCAGTCTACTCTTCATTCTATCAGACACAGTTATCACAGCTCGTACATTTGCTTTTTACACATATATGTAAGCATTGAGCCAAATTTAATAATGCCAACATATTAAACGAACAATATTTGTCTCTTATATATAATACATCTGTATATACACTGTCACAGATACTTGTCTTTGAGTGAAGATTTAAGGTGAACGCTGACAGGAGTCGTTTAGATGAATGTTTCTGTGATTGTTCATTTTCAGACATTTACCCTTTATATTCTGTTTATTTATTTTGAACATTTTTGTTCATTTTGATGTATTTATTTACTTTTTCCTTGACCTCATTGCTTGTTTATCTCTGCCTTGACGTGCAACAGTGCTCGTGATTATTGTTTAAAGACTGTAGGCTGTGTGAGTTTGACCATGTGAGCAGGTAGTGTGGGAAAGCTGCAAACAAACTTTGGAATTAATAAAATTATCTGAAGTGTGAATCTAATTTTAAAAATGCAATTTATAAAATCATGTTGCACTGTTTCTTTTTCAGTTTTTATATTTATAAAATTATGCAAACAGTGAATGATTTTGTTGAGTTTGTTTGTTTCAGAGTCAGAGAGCCGTGTCTCTCTACAGTCAGAGGTTTTTGTACGGCGCCTCAATGAGTTTGTATCACTGTGGTACACGTTCGGTGGAGGAACCAGACTGGAGGTTAACTGTAAGTACATTTCACTCAGTTATGAAGTAAATTATATGTTTCCAAGATGGCGCCGCGTATGGATGCCCTGGTGCTTCAGTGCGTTACTTCTGTTTTGTTTTTGTGCATAACTTCTGTGTCTGGGCACTCCTCTGGATATTCTTACACCAGAGAAGAGCTTCTTAACTACAGGACTACAACACCTGTGGATTTACTTCCAATATTTGTCGCATCTGCGGCAGATTTACTGCAGACTCTGATCAGGAAAGTGAGACGCCGAAAGAGAGGTAAGCGAGCCGGCGCACTCGTGCGTCTGAGGAGACGCGGACTGCGAACTGCTCTTCCTGGGATCTTCCTTTCCAATGTACGCTCACTCAGGAATAAGATAGACGAGCTGGCCCTGATGAGAAGCATGAACAGAGACTTTGCCTCCTCCTGTGTCTTATGTTTTACGGAGTCGTGGCTCTGTGAGGACATCCCGGACTGCGCGCTCAAGCTGGAGGGCTTTCATCTGCTGCGCGCGGACCGGCAGGCCTCTCTCTCTGGTAAGACCAAAGGTGGAGGTGTCTGCTTCTACATTAATAGTGGCTGGTGCACAGATGTAACAGTGATTGCTCAGCACTGCTCTTCCTCTCTGGAATACCTTTTTATTCACTGCAAACCGTTTTATTCTCCGCGGGAGTTTGCTTCATTCATCCTGGCCGCTGTTTACATCCCGCCAGATGCGGATGCGCAGGCAGCTCAGTGCGCACTCGCGGAGCAGATACTGCACATGGAGCGGACATTCCCGGACTCTCTCATCATTGCTCTTGGGGACTTTAACAAAGCCAATCTGAGCCATGAGCTTCCCAAATACAAGCAGTATATTAAATGCCCGACCAGAGAGGAGAGGACATTAGACCACTGTTACAGCACGATCAGCGGGGCCTATCGTGCGGTGCCCCGCGCTTCACTCGGACTTTCTGACCACGTCATGATCCACCTAATCCCCGCGTACAGACAGAGGCTGAAGCTCTCCAAACCTGTCGTGAGGACTAAAAAACTGTGGAGCAACGAGGCTGTGGAGGAGCTTCGCACGTGTTTGGAGTCTACAGACTGGGACACAATGAAGGCTGCTTCTAACAGCTTGGACGAGTTTACGGACACTGTCACCTCCTATATCCACTTCTGTGAGGACAGCATTGTGCCATCACGCACCAGGGTGAGTTATAACAATGACAAACCCTGGTTTACTCCTAAACTCAAAAAGCTGTGGCTGGAAAAGAGAAAGGCGTTCAGAAGCGGAGACAGGGACTGCTACAGAGAGGCCAAGTACAGGTTCACTAAAGAAGTGGACATTGCTAAACATCAGCACTCTGAGAAGATGCAGCAGCAGATCTCAGAGAATGACTCGGCCTCTGTGTGGAAAGGTTTTAGGAATATCACCAACTACAAGCCTAAAACCCCCCACTCCACTGATGACTTGCTCTTAGCCAACACCCTTAACGACTTCTACTGCCGTTTTGACGAGCCATCAGGCAGCCTTCACACCTCCAACGGCCCCAACAATAGAGACACTTTGGACACTCATTCCCCCACCTCTCCCCCCTCCATAGAGCCATCACCACCTTCAAACACTTCACCTACAACACCCCCCTCCTCACCCCACACAAAAGAGGATTTCACACCACCTCCTCCCACCACAACTCTTCATATTCATGAAGCAGATGTGAGGAAGCAGTTTAAGAGTCTGAATGCTCGAAAAGCTCCCGGCCCAGACGGTGTGTCTCCTGCCACCCTCAGACACTGTGCAAACGAGCTGGCCCCAGTGTTTTCTGGCATTTTCAACTCCTCACTGCAGGCATGTCATGTGCCTGCCTGCTTCAAGTCCTCTACCATAATCCCTGTCCCCAAGAAACCTAGGATCACTGGACTAAATGACTACAGACCCGTGGCTCTGACATCTGTGGTCATGAAGTCATTTGAGCGCCTAGTTCTCTCCTATCTCAAGACCCTCACGGCCCCCCTCCTGGACCCCCTGCAGTTTGCATACAGAGCCAACAGGTCTGTAGATGACGCCATCAACATGGCCCTACACTTCATCCTGCAGCATCTGGACTCCCCAGGAACCTACGCCAGGATCCTGTTTGTGGACTTCAGCTCTGCCTTCAACACCATCCTTCCAGACCATCTCCGAGGCAAGCTTTCCCAGATGAATGTGCCTGATCCCATCTGCCGGTGGATCACTGACTTCCTGACGGACAGGAAGCAGCATGTGAGGCTGGGAAAGAATGTCTCGGACTCCCGGACCATCAGCACCGGCTCCCCTCAGGGCTGTGTTCTTTCTCCCCTGCTCTTCTCCCTGTACACCAACTGCTGCACCTCCACCCACCAGTCTGTCAAGCTAATCAAGTTTGCAGATGACACCACCGTTATTGGACTCATCTCGGACGGGGATGAGTCTGCCTACAGGAGGGAGGTTGAACGTCTGGTGTCCTGGTGCAGCCACAACAACCTGGTGCTGAATGCCCAGAAGACAGTGGAGATTATTGTGGACTTCAGGAAGCACACAGCCCCACTCCCCCCCATCATCCTGACTGACACCCCCATCACCTCTGTGGACTCGTTCCGCTTCCTGGGTACCACCATCACCCAGGACCTGTGGACTCATTCCACTTCCTGGGTACCACCATCACCCAGGACCTGAAGTGGGAGCCCACCATCACCTCCGTCATCAAGAAGGCCCAGCAGAGGATGTACTTCCTGAGGCAGCTGAAGAAATTCAACCTGCCAACACGGACGATGATGCAATTCTACACTGCAATCATCGAGTCCATCCTCACCTCCTCCATCACCGTGTGGTACGCTGGAGCCACTATCAGGGACAAACAGAGACTGCAGCGTGTTGTGCGCTCTGCTGAGAAGGTGATTGGCTGCAGACTCCCATCTCTGCAGGACCTGTACACCTCCAGGACACTGCGGCGTGCAGCTCGGATCTCAGCTGACCCTTCTCACCCTGGACACAGTCTGTTTGACCTGCTCCCCTCAGGCAGGAGGCTCCGGTCCATTCGCACCAGAACCTCTCGCCATAAGAACAGTTTCTTCCCCTCTGCTGTCGGACACATGAACAATAACCATATGACTGTTCCCACCACTAACACATGACCCTACGCTGTGTTCACTGCATCATTCCATGTTTGGCACTGATCACCACCTGCACTCATGTATATATCATGTATATATCTATCTACTTAGCACTTTTAATTCTTATTCTAATTTTTATATTCTATGACAGTATGTTTGCACTGAAGCACCGCAGCAATTTCCTAATGTTGTAAACCTGCTCAACATTTGGCAATAAACCCCTTTCTGATTCTGATTCTGATTCTGATTTCTTAATGCTGATTTTATAGTCTTATAAAAATGCTTTATTTTATCTCATAATTATGCAATTTACTATCATAGTTTATCTTCTGCCTTCATTTTAAAATCTTCTTGAGCATTTTGTTTCACTGAAACTCAAAATTTTAAAACTTTTTTTAGAATTTTATCTTCAAAAACAGTTCATAGACGGTACGTTTTTGTTTCAATGTTTTAACCTTTTGCTGAAGAATCTGCAAATAATTTCTGATCATTTTTGTTTATTTATTTAAAATTACTGCCATATGGTTACCATTTAACCATACTCTATGCTGACTGAGTTGGGCTCAGTTTATGAGATTTAATGTGTCGTTTACTTATTTTTTATTATGTCCAAAAACAGAAAATAAGTTTGTTTTTTCCTGTTTTATATACTAAATTGTTTAAATATAGAGGTTCGATAAAATTTTGACAAATTAATTTTCTGATTAAAGCAAAGCACGAACAAGCCCTCCACACGATGGAAATGCGGATGCTGCGATGGTGCCCAGGCCTGACACGATGGGACCACGTCATGAACACCGACGTTAGAAAGAGGATGGGAGTCGCGCCAATCACAGATAAGATGCAAGAAGCGAGGTTGCGGTGGTACGGACATGTGGTACGGAGCGATGAGAACTCAGTGGTGAGAACAGCACTGCGGCTCAGCCCCCAAGGACGTCGACCTAGAGGCAGACCAAAGCGGAGATGGATGGACCGAATCAAGGACGACGTGAAGAAGATCGAAGCCGATCTGACCGACGCCCTTGACCGACCCAAGTGGAGACGACTTTGCAGAAAAGCGGACCCTGCAACCGAGCGGGAAAAACGCTAGGAGGAAGAAGATTTTCTGATTATTTTAACTCTAATTATAAAACTAAGTAATAGTTCACAGATTACAGTCGAGAACATCAGAAGTCAAAGAAACGCTTTAATATTTTTATCTTTGGTACTGAAACTCGTCTGTTGCCATGGTTCAGCAGTGAAGCCTGTCTGTTACCATGGTTACCAAGCTCAGAGAGGGAAGTGAAACAACTGGTAGTGAAGCAGTTCGACCGCAGAAAAACCCGCAGTATTCTCTAACATCAATTGGTCTCCTCTAGCTTCTGCGTGTTCCTGGTCGATACCCGCCCCTGCCCTGACGTGCTGGCGCCCTCAGTGAGGAGCTGCAGCAGGGGAGGCACAGTCATGTGTGTGGCCAACAAGGGCTTCCCCTCAGACTGGAGCTGTCCTGGAAGGTGGATGGAAGAGCAGCAGCTGGGAGGAGAGCAGGAGCCCCGTGGTGCAGGAGAAGACGGCCCTACAGCTGGAGCAGCACCCTGAGGCTCCCTGCAGACCAGCTGGATGAAGGTGGGCTCTGTGACCTGTGAGGCCACCCAGGGCTCCCACACTCTCTCAGAGACTCTGATGAAGACCAGTGTTCCCAGTCCTGACCTGACTCATGACCTGATACTGGCTTTAGTCTGCAGCTTCTCTCAGTCTGCTCCCTCTGTGTCTGTATTGCTTTGATAGTTTTCATGTTTTCATGCTTGTGGCACTGTTGATGGTTTTAATACTTCAAATAAAAACTGAGGTCTTCAAATAGTGGTTTTCATGTGTTTCCATTCAGCTGCTCTTCTGTCTGATAATCATCCTTCAGGTTCAGCAGTGATGCTTCCATACACTGAAAATCTCTGCTTCAGTAACTTTGACTGAGAGAATCACATGTGCTGTATCACATCAGAGTGTAAATGTAAAAAAATGAAAACAACTAAAAAAAGAAAAGAAAAAGCAATAAGTTAAAAATAGAATCACAGCCAACAGCTGCTCCCTGTTATAAATAGTTTTAAAGTCTTTTGCAGCTGCATTATTTTCCATCATGTTGGACTTTGTGATGATCTTTGCTGTTGGGTGTAGAAGAAGTAGAAAACATGGTGACAGATTATTGTAACCTGCTAGGGATGCACCGATAGATACCAGTATCTGGTATCGGCCTCGATACCACATTTTCTAAAGTACTCGTACTCGTCAAAAGTCCCCCGATACCGGGGACCAATACCATGGTCTGAGAACTGTCTATGTTTGAGCGGCATGTAAGGGGTTAATCACAAGCGCCGAGTGCCCGCACAGAAGGCCGAGAAGGCGAGGCGAGACAAGTCAGCCGTGTGGAACTATTTCAAAGTGAACGAAGACGCGAAAACAAAGGCGGACTGCAAATTGTGCTCAGCGAAATTGTCCAGAGGAGGCTCAAAAGGTAGCGCATTTAACACAAGTAATTTAATCAAGCACCTAAAATCCCAACACGACAACGAGTACAAAGAGTTTACCCACGCTTCTAAACCAACACAACCCACGCTGCAGCAAACTCTTGCAAGACGAGAGAAAATGTCCAGAGACAATCCACGTGCTGTGAAAATAACACAGGCAATTATCGAGTACATTGCATTGAGTGACCAGCCACTCTCGGAGGTAGAAAATGTGGGATTCCTGCGTCTCCTCCATGTTCTGGAGCCCAGATATGATGTCCCAAGCCGCCACTACATGACTGACACGGAGCTGCCTAAACTACACGAGTCCGTGAAAAAACATATCCACAGCCTACTGCAAGCCTCCTCTGCATTTAGTTTCACCACGGATATTTGGACAAGCAGTGTTAGCCCCGTGTCGCTGATTAGCCTAACCTCCCAGTGGATAGACGAGTTTCACGCCGCAACGAGCCATTACATGCCAAACAATTCCGCGGCTCGCACACCAGCCAGGCTATAGGAAATGCTCCAGACATGGGGTATACCTAAGACATCAGTACATGTTGTGCTTTGTGACAATGCCAAAAACATGATTAAAGCCATGAATGACGCAGGGCTCCCAAGTCTGCCATGTGTCGCGCACACGCTCCAACTGGCTGTTCACGAGGGCTTATTAGCACAGAGGAGCATAGCTGATGCTATAGCAGTGGGGCGGAAAATAGTTGGGCATTTTAAACATTCCGCCTTAGCCTACTCCCGCCTCGAGGACATTCAGGGACAGCTCAACCAGCCAATAAAGAGACTGCAGCAGGACGTACAGACGCGCTGGAACAGCACGTATTACATGCTCCAGTCCCTCATTGAGCAAAAGCGAGTGCTGGGGGTGTCCGAGCACGAACTCCCCGACTATCTCACCAATGGGCTCTTATGGAGACGACTGTTGCCATCCTCGCCCGAGCAGCTACGACGCACTAGCCTCTGATGTCATCCCAGCTGTGACTGTGCTAGTGAGACTTCTAAACAGAGAAACAGACGAGGACCACGGCGTCAAGACAATGAAAGCAACCTTACTGGCAGCTGTCAAGAAGCGCTTCAGTGACGTCGAGACCGACCCACTGTACTTCATCTCCACCATACTCGACCCAAGGTAAAGTCTGTGTGCTATAGGTATTCAATGAGTATAGCTACAGTACTAAATGTAAGATTATTTTACATCTGAAATATTATATATTTGTAACTAAAATACACAAATACAAATGTATGCAATATATATAATATGAAATACATTTCCCTTATTACTACCAGAAAGTCAAATGGCTGGCATTTGTCACAGTGGTTTAGGGGAAACTAAAATCAGTCCTATTTTTCCACATATTAATACATTTATGAATTTTGTGCAGGTATAAAGATCGCTTCTTCTCCAACAACACTGCTCCGGAGGCCAAGCTGCACCTGAAGCAGGAGCTGCAGATGATGTCCAGAGCTGAGGCAGAGGGGAGTCGGGCAGAAGCTGCAGAACCTCCTGCTAAACTGTTCCTCAAGGCCCAGGCCAGCACTAGCAGCAGTCTGCACACTGTATTTGACGAAATCGCTAAGGAGCAGCCCCAGGCAGCACAGTCGCTGGCAGCAGGTGCTGCCATTGAGCTCGACACATACCTCGGAGAGGCCCCGAGCCCTCGTGAAGACAGTCCTCTGAAGTACTGGGGTGTCAACAAAATCAGGTTCCCCACTTTGGCTAAAATAGCCCGTAAATACCTCTCAGCCCCATGTAGCAGTGTGGAAAGTGAAAGGCTTTTTAGCTCAGTGTCACACATTATAGATGAAAACAGAAACAGTCTGACTGCTGATAATGCAGAAAAGCTACTTTTCTTAAAAACCTGCCACTCACTTTTTCTCTCCATTAAGTGAGTCATCTTAGACTTGATGTTAATACCTACCTCAGTTGCACTGACTGCCACAGTTCTATGTTGGTGGATGTTGTTAGTTTATTCAAATATTGTGCACTAAATAGCAAAGATGTTTATTAATGCCCCTTGTGTTGTCCAAAGCGGCAGAGTTTACAATAAACTGAAAAAAATACTTGAGTTGCACTGTCACTGTTTAAAATTTTTTTTAATAATAATTATCACCTGACATCCTGGTGAACTTCTATCGTTGCACCATCGAGAGCATCCTGACCAACTGTATAACAGTCTGGTACGGGAACTGCTCTGCCTCGGACCGGAAGGCGTTGCAGAGGGTCGTGAAAACTGCCCAGCGCATCGCCGGAGCACCACTTCCTGCCATGAAAGACATCTACAGGAAGCGGTGTCTGAAAAGGGCTGGGAAAATCATCAAAGACCCCAGTCACCCATCACATGGACTCTTCACCCTCCTGCCCTCTGGGAGGCGCTACAGGAGCCTCCGGACTAAGACCACCAGGTACCGGAACAGCTTCTTCCCCACAGCTGTCAGACTCCTGAACTCTGCCTCCTGACATCTGACCCACGTTAACACATGGACTGAACATACACACACCCACAATGGACAACTGTACCCTCAAACACACAATAATAACATGGACTGAACCACCACTCACAACCACCAGCACTTTATATAGCCTCTGTAGAATTATCCACATATCTCACTTATCTTAACTGCACTACTGTATAGCTCTGTGTAAATAATCATTCTGTACATACGATAATTTTTAACCCTACAACTGTTTACAACTTGCATAGTTCCCATTTCTGTATAGCTGTATATCTCAGATTTCTGTAAAGTTATTTATTTCATATTCTGTATAGTTTTTCATATTTATATCCTGTTCATAGCCTGTACATAGCTTGTACTCACTACAGCCTGTACATACCTATAGTTATAGAATATTCACAACATACTTCATACCGTGTACATTATAACATACCATAATAGACCCATTTCTGTAATATACTTACATATCTATATTATTGCTAATATATATTGTAATATATCTATATCACTAAAGCACTTCTGGATGGATGCAAACTGCATTTCGTTGCCCTGTACCTGTGCATGTGCAATGACAATAAAGTTGAATTCTATTCTATTCTATTCTATTATTCTATTTATTCTGTAATATGTTGCATACAACATGCTTTTCATTTTAAATAAATGTTCTTAATTCCAAACCAGTCCCTTGTTTTTTTGTTTGTTTTTTGTTAAATTGTATGACTAAAGCTGTTACCTGTAAATTTAAATCATGTTTTTATTAAGTACTCGGTATTGGCGAGTACTGAAATGCAAGTACTCGTTTTCCAAAAAATTGGTATTGTCATTCCCGTTATCAGCAATAACAACTTTTCAGAAGAAGTAGAAAACATGGTGAGCATTATTGTAACCTGCATGTGACCCATGATGAGACCCGTCCTGGTTTTCTTCAAAGTCAGAATTGATAAAATAACCCAAAGAAAAACTAAACTTTCTTTCTCAACATAGGAGACACTAAAAATGTTCT
>NW_024583928.1:16124-38046 GCF_018398535.1 Haplochromis burtoni
GAAATCTAAATAATGATTTCCAGGATTCTTATTGGAAACCAGTGTGCTATCTGTAGTCAATATGAGTCAGTAGAATTAAGTCACTTTGAATACATGAAGTTAAGCGAAGTTTATGTTAAAGAATAAGTGCGAAGGGGAATTGATAAGAACTTAGAGATTATGATTTTATTACTGAGAATATT
This sequence comes from Haplochromis burtoni, assembly GCF_018398535.1. Classification (NCBI taxonomy): domain Eukaryota; kingdom Metazoa; phylum Chordata; class Actinopteri; order Cichliformes; family Cichlidae; genus Haplochromis; species Haplochromis burtoni. The sequence continues at coordinate 16,307 of NW_024583928.1, forward strand.
GAGCGACACCGCCGTTATTCATGCAAAGTCATTGCATGCTGTTTAATGAATGTTTCAGCATGTTGTAGCTTGTTATATAAAGCAGTTTGAGTTCTCAGGTGGAGTAGAAAAGCACAATATAAGAATGAGTCAAATGATCAGTGTTGAGGTATCTTAAAGTATTCTATTATGCAGAGTACTTTTTTAAAGTAATGCAGTACATTATTTTGGTGTTTTTCTGTAAAATCACCTGAAACACACCATCTCATAACTATCATTTAACAATAAGAACTTATAGGCTACAGTCCCTCACGCCAATATAAATCCCTATCCTAATGAGGACACACATACAGTGGCTTGCAAAAGTATTCGGCCCCCTTGAACTTTCCCACATTTTGTCACATTACAGCCACAAACATGGATCAATTTTATTGGAATTGCAAGACAAAGTTATCAGACTAGTATTGAACAGCAAAAAAGAAAAAATCTACAAACCTGAGAAAACTGGACTTAAAGTTTCTATTGGAAGTATTTTTATAAGTTATGCAGACAATTGTGACTCACTGATTTTGGTGATTTATTGTGTTTTTTTCTCTTTCTTTAGAAATGTTTTCATAATGAGCAATATTCAGGAATTGGTTCACATGTATTTGAGCTGCTATGAAGCAGAGGTCAAAGGTCAAAATTTGATTGACTGAGATACAGATAGATTTCCAACTTCTTTTGTTTTTAGCAACAATAACATTTTCACTCTATCACTCTGTGTGTGTGTGTGTGTGTGTGTGTGTGTGTGTGTGTGTGTGTGTGTGTGTGTGTGTGTGTGTGTGTCCTCAGTGAACTGTATCAGTCTCTGCAGTATCTTCCAGCTGCAGCAGTCACTTCAGTTTCTGTTCAGTCTGACTGAGGGAGGTTTTTGTACGACTGTTTTTCACTGTGTGAACACATACTGACTGTTAGGATAGTGAAAACTCTGACAGTAATAAACTGCTGCATCTTCAGCCTGGACTCCACTGATGGTCAGAGTGAAGTCAGAGTTTGATCCACTGCCTGTAAAACGAGCTGGAATCCCTGATTGTTGAGTGCTAGACCAGTAAATGAGCAGTTTAGGAACTCCTCCATCTTTCTGTTGGTACCAGGCTAAACAGTGATTGTTGCTATAAACATGAACATTCTGACTGGTCCTACACTTGATGCTCACAGTTGCTCCCACAGCAGAGCTCACTGCTCCAGGCTGAGTCACTGTGATCTGTCCTCTGGACTCTGAGGACACAGAGACAAAAACATAAAGCAGCTTCATGGTTTTGTGGGCTTCATTTCAGAGGGACAGATGTTGATAGAGGAGAGGAGTTTGATTCTCTGGACTTTACCTGTGAAGCAGCAGCAGAGGAGAGTCCAGATGAGGACGCAGATCAAAGTCATGTTTTTGATGAGGAGGATTTCTGTGGCTTCTGTTGTGATGAAGGACAGCTGTCAGTCATCCAGTGTTCAACTCTCAGGACTATAAACTCTCCCAGAGCACTGGAGCATGGTGCTGCTGATGCAAAGTGCCTCTCTATGGAAATCATCTGACTGAATACAACAGCTACTTGGCTCAAATAGTTGATGCTGTTTATCAGTTAATCAGTTTTTCACAATGTCCACTGTAATTTATTTCAAAAGAACGATTTTTGGAAAGGAGATTTCCTCACCCCAATCCAAGTGTTGGCCAATCAGGACTGTGCAGGGTGCCAGTTTAGCTCAGTGGGTCATGGGAGAGGGCAGCAGCCTGGATTTGAGTCTAACCTGTGGCCCTTTTATGAACATAGTTTCTGAGAATCTTCACCCTGAAAGAAGTTAGAAAATGACCTGTCAACAAATTAAAGTGCTGTTCACATGTAAAAAATAGGCCAGAATAAATAGAAAAGTCAATGTTTTTCAAACTACACCTGTGCATGTAAACATGGCCTCAAAAGTGAAATTTAAAAAAAAGGAACAATTTGTAAAAGTTATTTTAGAGTTTTTAAAAACTCACTCAGTACAAAAAACCTTGCAGTGATTCACATTGATGCACGATGCTGACCACAGGTTGGAAAAGTTAAACATGACCACAGCGCAGATATCACTTGTTAAAATGTTTTGTAGAATAACAGGACAACCTGTGAGACTGGAAAGACTCGACTTTCATGTCCTGAACATGTTATTATCTGTTTTGTGATGTAGTGTGTAATGCTCAGCAGTATTATCATTTTAACTGGTTCTGTGCATGATCTAAAGCAGTCTTTCTCAAACTGTGGTTCACATACCACAAGTGGTACTTGGCCTCTCTCTGGTGGTACGCGAGAAATCTCCATATTTTTTTTAAGATTAAATAATATACCTGATGCAAAGTGCCTCTCTATGGAAATGATCTGACTGTAAGACAGATTCAGTTGGTCTGAAGAATCATTTATAAGTGGATCTATCAGTTTATTGCAGTTATTTTTGGGAATATTTCAAGCTTTTTTCTTTCCTTTCTTTTTTGTTTTGGTTTAATTTTTTTGGTGGGGGGTATCTTAACCCAAGTAATCACCTTTCTACCATAGGAAAGAAGTTTGAAGAAGCTGCTGCAATTAAAATGTAATTAAATTAAAATTAAAATATGCTTTTATATTCTTTGGAAGACTACAGGGAGACTTCACTTCCATGTCATAAATACTGTGTTTTTCCAGTTTGTGTTTTATCGAGTATTATGCTAACCCGCAGTGAGGTAGTTTATTTTATTTAAGACATGACAGCAAAGCTTAGGAAAAATCATTGTGTGATTCTCATTATAGCTTTAACACTTATTGCTTTAACAGCAGGATGGTCCTGGGTTCATCCAGGCTGGGGACTTTCTTTGTGGAGGTTGCAGGTTCCTCCAGTGTTTCTGTGGGCTCTCTCCGGTTTCCTTCCACATCCAAAGACATGCAGATACTGTGGTTAGGTTAACTGGTGACTCTAAATTGATCAAACGTGAAAATGTGAGTATGAATGGTTGTCCATCTCTTTATCTATCCTGGGTGTATCCTGTCTCTTTTCCCAATAGCATCTGAGAGAGGCTCCAGCATCCTCTTCACTTAGTCCTGAATCTGCATGGACCCACATGCTCCTGGTCCCAAATAATTCTGATATTTTAATAGAACAGAGCAGAACTTAACTAAACTTCATGCAAGAGGGAAAATGTCAGGATAAGACACATTACTTGACTCATGAAGTCAACTTTTGCATGAAATGAAACTTGAGAAAACTGATAATTAAAAGTCAAAGGCATTTTGAAGCAGCTCAAACTATAAACATTAATGTGATTCAGGCACTGTTGGAAATCTCTATATCATAATTGTGTCATAATCCATCAGTATTTCAAAGTGTATGCTCTCCTGCTCCCTTTAAGTCACTGTAATCCACTTTTTCAACAAACTCATTAGTTCCTGGGTGTTTTCAAAATAAAAGCTTTCTACCATCTTACTGGTCAGAAACACTTTATTTCTACAGGTTCTCCTTGTGAAACAGTTGTGGGAACTAAATAATATTCAGTTCAGTCCAATTCAGTTTTATTTATGTAACATCAACTCACAACAGTCACTATTGTAACATAAAAAAAGACTTTCAAGAATACTGGACAACCCCAACAATCAGAGAGCCCCCTATGAGCAAACATTTTTCAGGATGATTTTTGATGACGATACTAATAGCATGAGACGTCACATCATTTAAAATTCTAAATGTTTCGTGCATTTCCAACAATCTCAGCTGTAAAAGTAATTCTGTGAATATGATTGTCCTTATCAATCATAACTATTCAAACACAGTAAAGTCCTCGATTTTAAATCACTACATTATTTTTCACAAATTCTGTTTACAGAGTTCACACTAAATATTTGAGCATATTATTCTCAATGAAGAATAAAAGCCTCAATGTGCTCATTCTAGTGACATTTTTTATGACTTGTTATTTATTCACTTCCTGAATGTGACACTGCAGATAGTAAAGGCATGGATGGATGTTTTGATGCTAATTTATTCTGAAAGCAGAAATATTTCAGCAATATAAAGTAAGTGTGTGTGTGTGTGTGTGTGTGTGTCTGTGTGTGTGTAGTGTGTGTGTGTGTGTGTGTGTGTGTGTGTGTGTGTGTGTGTGTGTGTGTGTGTGTGTCCTCAGTGAACTGTATCAGTCTCTGCAGTATCTTCCAGCTGCAGCAGTCACTTCAGTTTCTGTTCAGTCTGACTGAGGGAGGTTTTTGTACGACTGTTTTTCACTGTGTGAACACATACTGACTGTTAGGATAGTGAAAACTCTGACAGTAATAAACTGCTGCATCTTCAGCCTGGACTCCACTGATGGTCAGAGTGAAGTCAGAGTTTGATCCACTGCCTGTAAAACGAGCTGGAATCCCTGATTGTCGAGTGCATAAATGAGCAGTTTAGGAACTCCTCCATCTTTCTGTTGGTACCAGGCTAAATAGGTTGTTGCAAACATTCTGACTGGTCGTACACTTGATGCTCACAGATCCTCCCACAGCAGAGCTCACTGCTCCAGGCTGAGTCACTGTGATCTGTCCTCTGGACTCTGAGGACACAGAGACAAAAACATAAAGCAGCTTCATGGTTTTGTGGGCTTCATTTCAGAGGGACAGATGTTGATAGAGGAGAGGAGTTTGATTCTCTGGACTTTACCTGTGAAGCAGCAGCAGAGGAGAGTCCAGATGAGGACGCAGATCAAAGTCATGTTTTTGATGAGGAGGATTTCTGTGGCTTCTGTTGTGATGAAGGACAGCTGTCAGTCATCCAGTGTTCAACTCTCAGGACTATAAACTCTCCCAGAGCACTGGAGCATGGTGCTGCTGATGCAAAGTGCCTCTATGGAAATCATGGAAATGCCCTTGTCCATTATAAAAGGTTTACTCTGTGTTCAAGAATCAGTGATTTGGTATTTCTGTCTGCTGTAATTACATCTTTTTTCCTCTTTCTCTTTTTAATTAATCCATTGAGTTATTCATAAAATCAGCAATTTGTGTTTTGTTGATTATTTTTAAAAGCATTTGTTCAAAGTTTTACATTGTGCATCTTATGCTGAGCAAGCTTTGGTTGTGAGGATTGGGCAGGCTATTCTGTGACGTACTTAAAATCTGGTAATACAGATGGTAAATATTTGCACGAAGAAAAGTCATCATTTCTTCATCTTGCTCTGTACTACACTATAAAGATTACAGCATAAAAACATAAGCAGCACATCATCAGAACTTATACTGAATCTTTGCACCAGACCATGTGTGTTACTCATGGCCATTGATCAGTGGCTGTTGATTAATGGTCATGACAATTTGCATATTAATGATCAAGGAACTGACCTCCCAGCCCATTGTTCCTTCAGTGGGCTGGTTTCAGTCATTATGCAAATGTCCTGTTTCTAAGGTTGGAGAAACCTGCAGTCAGCTGAGACTGAAGAAGTCACCTGGATGAGTGACGAAACGTTTCTCCCCCTGAAAACATTACGTCCAACACTACTTTGTGGGTTTTACTTACCTGGATGATTGAGCGTGCATCAAGACACCATGTGTGTTAGTGCCTAATTATGAATAATATTACTCAGATATTGATCAGTGACAAACAACAAAAGGCTACAGTTTCAAATATTTTAGACTCTCTGACTGGTGAGAGTAAAATGCTGAACATTTGTCTCAATGCTAGATAGAAAGCACTCAGGCATAGAATCTAGTGTTTATATGAATGTCTGTGAATGAGGCATGTTTTATGAAGAGCTTTGTCTATGTTTATATGTCTGGTTGGGTCTTAGACTCCATCTCACCGCCCCCCACACACACCCGTCTGGGGCTCTCCCCAGCTTGTTTCTAGGAGGGAGGCGGCTGTCCCTCCAGTGGTCCTGCTTGGGCTCTTGTGCTCTGGGGGGAATCTAGATGTCTGGGTCCTGGATGTCCTCCATGCTTGCTCCATGTCCTGGGGGGCAGTGCTATGGTTCCCCACAATTACTATTAGATAATTACATGGAGAAACCTTTTGAATACAACGCGCTCACGCACACAGGTATGCACAGACACCACTATCTTGCTGATGCTGCCTCTAAGCATATTCGTGCTGTTCGGTCTTTGTGCTGCTCAGTACATTCAGTCATTTATTATTTACTTAACTTTGCTTATCTAGGGTTGCTGTGTTCCTTTGTTGCTCCTTTTCTTTTTCTTTTTTTCTTCCAGCAGGTGATCTCATGTTTTCATTGTCTTTTCTATTCCTCTTCCTTTTTTGCTGTTACTCCTCTCCTTTTCTAAACTTGTCTTCTTTTTCTTTCTCTTCTACGATCCCCCGGTCCTGTATCTGTTTGCCATTGTAATCTTTAATAAAAATAATAAGAAATAAATAATAAGAAGATCAATCAAGTGGGACCAGTTGTGGCAAAGCCATAATGATCCACACTGAGAAAATAAATCGTTCGAGATCTTTCTTTTTCCTTCAGACCAATAATTCTGATTGCCAGTGCCGGACAGGACAAAAACATGTGATCGTCCAAAAGCTCATGGATTGAACTGTATTTAAACTAACATTGTATGATGGTATTTGAAGAAGTCGTATCAGCTGAGTCATGGCTGCTGTGCAAACAGTGAATGATTTTGTTGAGTTTGTTTGTCTCAGAGTCAGAGAGCCGTGTCTCTCTACAGTCAGAGGTTTTTGTACGGCGCCTCAATGAGTTTGTATCACTGTGGTGGACTTTCGGTGGAGGAACCAGACTGGATTTGGAAGTAAGTTTATTCTGGTTTACTATCAAATACTGTCTTTTTATTAAATATCATTTAACAATTTCTCTTCTGATTTTAAGAGAAACGCACGTAGCTTTACAATAAGTTTGATGCTGGAATTTTTTATCATCCTCTTGTGTCGTGGAGGATAATTCAGATCTGCTATGTCAAAATATTATGTCTACATTTCAGTCAAATTAAACTGAAAAAAAAATCTAACAATAATATAAAGAAGAAGAACTTTCAAGTATTGTTTGAAATTACTTTGGGTTTATGTGAATTTTAAAAATTGTTTTAGATATACATGAAGAGCATTTTGTGTCGCTGAATTAATTAATTTATTCTATTTATTTGTTTCCAGTTAATATTAATGTCAGTCATGTACAATATTGATGATTTTAAACTTGTTTTGTAAATGTTTCCACATCTGCTTCTTTTATTTCCAGTGTAGTTTGAACATATTTCAGCTCAAACTGTGTGATGATTCTCTCTGTGCTGATATGCATGAGAGGTTTCTTAAAGGGAAGTGAAACAATGTGTGAGTGAATGACTGGTGGAGCAGAAAAAACACCTGACAGAAACTTCTTAACGGAGAAAATCAGCTCTTACAGTAAAGGTGTCCCACTGTCTGTGGTTTGATTGACAGCTGTGTGCTCCCTGTGCTCTAAGCTGATTGGTGTCTCCTAGGTGATGCCCGTCCCGTCCTGACAGTGTTGCCCCCCTCCAGTGAGGAGCTACAGCAGGGGACTGCAACAATCACATGTCTGGCCAACAAGGGCTTCCCCTCAGACTGGAGTCTGTCCTGGAAGGTGGATGGCAGTGGCAGCATCAGCTGGGAGGAGAGCAGGAGCCCCGTGGTGCAGGAGAACGACGGCCTCTACAGCTGGAGCAGCACCCTGAGGCTCCCTGCAGACCGCTGGATGAAGGTGGGCTCTGTGACCTGTGAGGCCACCCAGGGCTGCCAGGCTCTGGTCTCAGAGCCACTGAGGAGAGTCCAGTGTTCCCAGTCCTGACCTGACTCAACCTGATACTGGTTTAATGCTCTCATTCTCAACTCTGTAACTGTCTCTCCATCTTTCTTTTTTAAGAACAAATAAAGACTAAAACTGTTATTTTCTTTCTCATAATGACAACATTCATGTTTTAGGTAATAAAGATGTTTTGCAAAGTGAATTTTGGTTGAATCAGACATTTAATTTTATTCAAATCTACAAACCTGCACTTGATGAATATATTTTTCATTTAGAAGAATTTAGACCAACTCTGCACTCCAACATGATGTCTTTATTTTACACTGGTAAAATAAAACACAGGCTGAAAGAACCATTAAGGAGATCTGCATTTTGGCAAAAGCTGAAAAGGAGTTTTAAAGTTGTTCAGGTTATTTTTATGTTTATTTAAATGTGTGTGGTAGGTTGTTGGTGGTGTTGCTCACCTGTACCAGACAGACTGGTTCATGAAGCAATGCTGGGACCTGGTTACCACGGAAACAGTCTCACCAGACTACAAAGCAAGTCTAAAGAAGAAAGAGTCTTTAGTGTCTCTGATGAGCTGTTTGTTCTGAGGAGAACTCACAGACAGGAGAGTCAACGAATGCAAGGAGTGATTAGAAAGAATCTGAAGTACAAAGTTTTAATTTCATTGACGAACACGGAGAAGATTAAATGAATGATGACATGAACAAAATATGAAAAAACACCTTCAGTTCAATAACAGCTTTTTCACTCATGTTCATGTTTGATGATATGTTTACAGTAAATCTTACATTCACAGGTGTGTTGTTTTTATTTTGAGCCTCACTGATCAGGAACATTTTCAGATTTTGGATTCAGATTATTTTATCTTGATATAGATTCAGTGTTTGCTCTAAGGTCAAAGGTCATGAACAAGACTTATCCTGGTATCTGATAATGGCCCACGTTTGTTCTTTAGTTAAATATATATTTGAAAGTTGAACACAACATACATGCGATGTAGGACACAAATTTGTGATGAATCACTTCATTTTGTGTGTGTGTGTGTGTGTGTGTGTGTGTGTGTGTGTGCGTGTGTGTGTGTGTGTGTGTGTGTGTGTGTGTGTGTGTGTGTGTGACTGTCTCGTTTTCTTCATGATGAATAAGTCTCTAAACCAGCGGGGCTTGTGGAAACACAGACCCAACAACACCCAGATAGAAGACTAGTATTAATAACTGACTGCACACTTATTTCCACACTGTCATCCTCGAGTAGCTTTGAGGGAACGATGTCTTGCCCCAAAGACATTTTGTAGGTTTGGTGGCTCCTTAGAGTACGAGGACCTGGATGACTGAGAACCTTCACAGATCTATTTTCAAGCTGAGCTCAAAGGTCATAGCCAAGCTTTTTTCAATACACTGCTCAGCTTTCTTTATCATAATCGTACACATCATGGTTTTGGGAGCTTCATTTCAGAGAAATAATTTTTGCAAGATGAGAGATTGTTTCTCGAGACTTTCTCCAACTTTTCCTTGCTGTGCAAAAAATGATGGTATTTGTTTAAGAGATCTACAGTGTGTGTGTGTGTGTGTGTGTGTGTGTGTGTGTGTGTGTGTGTGTGTGTGTGTGTGTGTGTGTGTGTGTGTGTGTGTGTGTGTGTCCTCAGTGAACTGTATCAGTCTCTGCAGTATCTTCCAGCTGCAGCAGTCACTTCAGTTTCTGTTCAGTCTGACTGAGGGAGGTTTTTGTACGACTGTTTTTCACTGTGTGAACACACTGACTGTTAGGATAGTGAAAACTCTGACAGTAATAAACTGCTGCATCTTCAGCCTGGACTCCACTGATGGTCAGAGTGAAGTCAGAGTTTGATCCACTGCCTGTAAAACGAGCTGGAATCCCTGATTGTCGAGTGCTAGCAAGTAAATGAGCAGTTTAGGAACTCCTCCATCTTTCTGTTGGTACCAGGCTAAACAGTGAGAGCTGCCAAACATAAACATTCTGACTGGTCGTACACTTGATGCTCACAGATCCTCCCACAGCAGAGCTCACTGCTCCAGGCTGAGTCACTGTGATCTGTCCTCTGGACTCTGAGGACACAGAGACAAAAACATAAAGCAGCTTCATGGTTTTGTGGGCTTCATTTCAGAGGGACAGATGTTGATAGAGGAGAGGAGTTTGATTCTCTGGACTTTACCTGTGAAGCAGCAGCAGAGGAGAGTCCAGATGAGGACGCAGATCAAAGTCATGTTTTTGATGAGGAGGATTTCTGTGGCTTCTGTTGTGATGAAGGACAGCTGTCAGTCATCCAGTGTTCAACTCTCAGGACTATAAACTCTCCCAGAGCACTGGAGCATGGTGCTGCTGATGCAAAGTGCCTCTATGGAAATTTGTTGACTCAAGCCAGTGCATGTGTGACATAGACATAAGGTTCAAGTTAAATCCCGCTAAATGGGACATTGGCACCACCTACTGTTGCAAATGTCAACCTGCAGTAACCACCAAGTGCAAGGAATTCTGGGTAAACCTCAGAGTAATGGAGGATTCCCAAAGAGGTAACGAATGTGCAAATGTGGTGGACAGAAAAATCATGTTGCTAGCTGTAACAGTAATACAAGTTGACCCAGTTATTTTTGGTTAAACATTATTTATTTATTGGTTATTTCTTAAATCCTTATGTTGGGTTAAACGTTTGTTTATGTGAGACTTGTTTATCAGTAAAGAGACTGGAGTATAGCTAGCCAACTCTGATGCCGCATTTTCACACAGGGCCCACGCTGATTGTCCACAAGATTTAAAACCATTCTACTTGTTTCCCTTTGTAATGAATGCAGGTATGTGACTGCGCACTACTGTTTAGAGTATGATATACATTATTTTATGTACAGCGCTAAGGAAGCACCTTAATGTAGCTTAAATATGTTTTAGTATTTTTCTGTATTCCTTTTGTTCAGGAAATTTAAGTTGCAGATTATTTCTGTTAAGATTCTTCTATTTTATTTGCATAGATTTAACCACTATATGATCACACTGCCAGTGTAAATGCAATCCTCAGAGTAATGGAGGATTTCTGTAGAGGGCTCACGCTGATTGTCTGCAAGAGTTAAAACCATTCTACTTGTTGCCTGTTGTTGTGAATGCAGATGCTGAATAAAAAGGGCTGTAGCTGCAAAATCGACCTGACCCTGTTCATTCATTTAAAGGCCTGAGAAGACACACTACAGAGGTCACACATGGTGCAGTTCGTCAGTGATCTGTTTTCAAAAATATTTTTACAGAACTTTGCATTTGAAAATAGAAGCTGAAAAATCATGAATTTAAATGTGCACAGATATAACTGAATTTAGGTCAGCAAGGATGAAAATCAGACGACCACAGTAACTGAAAGCACCGTCAGCACACCTAGTTCTAATTCTGGGAACATTTAAAAGATCTGCATCTGTTGACCTGAGAGGCTGACGGGGGTGAGTATGTCAGAGATGTACTTAGAGGCCTAACTACTGAAAGCTTTGTAAAGTAATAAAACTATTTTTTTCTGAAATGTTTTCATTATTGTTTGCAAATAGAAATTATTTATGCATTTTTTTTAAAAAACTATTATATTTAGAAGTGACATTTTGAAACTCCCTTCTACTCCCTAGAAACAAAAAAGGCACTTTGGCTGAAAATGAGTCACCAAACAAATGTTATTTACAAAGCATTTTACCCATTTAAGCAAAACTGAACGAACCTCCATACTTCAACAAAAAAAATTTCCACTGTTTAAAACATGACTTGATTGAAGGTTCCACAACAGCTTCTACTGTAGTGATTTCTTTATGTATTTAGTCTAATGTGCGGTGATCGTGGCTCAAGAGTTGGCAGTTCATCTTGTACTCGGAAGGTACCGGTTCGAGCCTGGCTTGGACAGTCTCGGTTGTTGTGTCCTTGGGCAAGACACTTCACCTACTGCTTACTGGTGTTGGTCAGAGGGGCCGATGGTGCGATATGGCAGCCTCGCTTCTGTCAGTCTGCCCCAGGGCAGCTGTGGCTACAACTGTAGCTGCCTCCACCAGTGTGTGAATGTGAGAGTGTAAAGCGCTTTGAGGGTCTCGAAAAGCGCTATATAAATGCAATCCATTATTATTATTATTAATGCTGTTTCAAAGGAGAAGAAAAAATCTGAATTGATTATCATTGTTTTGATAATTTGATTTCTGGATTTCACAGCAGTTTCACATGCTGACTGTTGGAATTGATGTTTTTATATTGTCATTTATGCTTAGAAATATATATTTATACATTTGTATGCTGATAAAAATCAGATCCTTATTAGGTCTGATAAGATTCTGTGTGCGCTTGTGTACCATCAGATGAGAGGAAGCAGTCTCGATGTTATAATTCTATTATAGCTTTTGAAACCAGACGGTTCCGTTTTCTTAAAGGTTCGAGAGGTCACACCTTTAAATATGTATTTGAGACATGACCTATTGGAGGTTCATGTTTTTATATTTTAGTAAGACGTTTACTTCCGCTTTTCTGCATACAGTTTAAGTTCATTCAAAGGTCGTATGTCTGTGTATAGTATGGCTGGAAACACACACACACACACACATTCACCCACACACAGACACTGATGTTGTTCAGAGATGTTGCTTAAGAATGTCACGTGTATTTGTAATTGCATATTCATGAATGATTGCTTGCTGACAATAAAAAGGGCTGTAGCGAAGGAATCAGGCGAAGTTGGTTGAGTTCAGGTGAAGGAATCTTTTCCTCAGCTTTGACTGACTTCTCTCACGAGCCACAAAGACAAAGAGCTCTGTCTTGACTTGTTTTGTCGTGCAGTTAGTTGGTCTCGTGTTCCAGCGGGCTTTGTGCCTAGATAAACCCAACACTGACGTTGGACACACTAGTATGGAAGCCCATTTCCGCCACTAAAAAAAAAAAAAGGATCCATAACTCAAAATTTCGAGTTATTTTCTCGAAATTTCTGAGTTACTTTCTCGAAATTTCGACATATTAACTCGAAATTTCGATTTATTAACTCAAAATTTTGAGAAAAGTAACTCGAAATTTCGAGTTAGCGCTGCCAATCAGTAATCTACGTGAATGACGTCATTTCCTCGTTACCCGGAAGCTGAAGCCCTCAGCTACAAATGCTACAGCTAAGCTACCGGTATTACATCCAGTCGTGAATGCACAGATTGCTGAGTGTTTTCAGCCTGGCTTCACAAATGATGAAATCCCTGTGTTATTAGCTGAATCACATGGTGTTACTATCAGCAAACGTACTCGTGAAAGCGCCAATTTGTTGGGATCCGTTTTTGAGTGCGCGTTCCTCTGCGCCATATGCTTCCGGGTAACAAGAAAGCGACCTCATTCACGTATATTTTTGATTGGCAGAGCTAACTCGAAATTTTGAGAAAAGTAACTCGAAATTTCGAGTTACTTTTCTCGAAATTTCGAGTTATGGATACTAGCTTTTTTGTTTTTATTTAGTGGCGGAAACGGGCTTCCATACACTGGAGACTGCAGATTCTGCGTCTTGTTACACATGTAAGGACGTGATGGTCTCTAGCCTGAGCGGTAGGCACCGATCACTAACATCAACAGCAAGAACTTAAAGCATGCATCTCCAGCTCAGTACAGACCAAACGTGATCCCAAAGTTAAACAAACATGAGATAAAACCATAGACAAAGATGGACTTGGTGAAATCTGGAAGTAGTAACTGCTGTTCGTTGCCATACTGCCACCTTGTGACGGAAGTTGGTAACATCAGGAAAGTGTGACTTACCTTAATCAAGAACATTCAACAAAACACAGATTCAAAAGTAAAAGACAAGAGAACATGTTTACGGTCAGCCTAACATCCTGAGAGGAAACTTAGTTCAGATGGAAAACTCCATTGTTGAATTAAGTTTATGATTTAACCACACGGGTGTACTGGTGAAGGTGAAGGATTTCTCAGTTTTGCTTTGTACTGTGGTAGTTTTCTCCCTGAATATTAACAGTGATAGTTTGTCAGGTGTAACATAGTCAAGTAGTTGTAATGTGGCTATTTTATCATGTTCACTGTTGATGTGATGGGATGTTCAGTTATGTTTTAGTCTCTAGTCCAGGTCGGCCGTAATCAGCACTAGGTTTTGAAGATGTCCAGTGCTTGTCAAGACTATTTAAACACAAGGACAATTCAGTTTCAAATTATAGGATGATCCAATATTCCAGTTTAAGACAAAGTAATCATTGAAGCTAGAATTTAACAGTGAAAAAAGACAGAAGGGGAAATTTAATTATTTTACTAATTCTAACTTCATGTTTTCATTGGAAGCTGAATTTGTTACTGTCAAAGAGATGTATTACAGTGACTCGCTGACTTTGAAGACTTAATTAAAATGAAAAATTTTTGAGTAATGTCATGTTTTCTTTTCAGTCAAAAAAAAAGTTATTTTTCATTATGATGCATTGTGAAATTTCCTTTGTTTTTTTTTATATAAGCTCATTTGACTGGAGTACCATCAATTACAGTTTCACTCTATGAGTGTGTGTGTGTGTGTGTGTGTGTGTGTGTGTGTGTGTGTGTGTGTGTGTGTGTGTGTGTGTGTGTGTGTCCTCAGTGAACTGTATCAGTCTCTGCAGTATCTTCCAGCTGCAGCAGTCACTTCAGTTTCTGTTCAGTCTGACTGAGGGAGGTTTTTGTACGACTGTTTTTCACTGTGTGAACACATACTGACTGTTAATAGTGAAACTCTGACAGTAATAAACTGCTGCATCTTCAGCCTGGACTCCACTGATGGTCAGAGTGAAGTCAGAGTTTGATCCACTGCCTGTAAAACGAGCTGGAATCCCTGATACTCGAGTGCTAGTATAGTAAATGAGCAGTTTAGGAACTCCTCCATCTTTCTGTTGGTACCAGGATAAATTACTATTAACATTCTGACTGGTCCTACACTTGATGCTCACAGATCCTCCCACAGCAGAGCTCACTGCTCCAGGCTGAGTCACTGTGATCTGTCCTCTGGACTCTGAGGACACAGAGACAAAAACATAAAGCAGCTTCATGGTTTTGTGGGCTTCATTTCAGAGGGACAGATGTTGATAGAGGAGAGGAGTTTGATTCTCTGGACTTTACCTGTGAAGCAGCAGCAGAGGAGAGTCCAGATGAGGACGCAGATCAAAGTCATGTTTTTGATGAGGAGGATTTCTGTGGCTTCTGTTGTGATGAAGGACAGCTGTCAGTCATCCAGTGTTCAACTCTCAGGACTATAAACTCTCCCAGAGCACTGGAGCATGGTGCTGCTGATGCAAAGTGCCTCTCTATGGAAATATTCACAGTGACTCCAGCATGGCTTCATAAGCAGTCATCACATTGTGAATTCACAGGTGTCATTTCAATCGGCCAACATGTTTCAAGAAAAATGTAAAATAGTATAATTATAATTTTTTGATCTGGGATGCACTTTCGAGGTCCAAGTATTTTTGTTTTTAGTCTGTTATTTATTCATTCGGGATCTCTAAGTGTTCTCCTTAACTACAAACTGCTGCAGCAGATTAAAAACAGAATTAAACATTCATTCAGCTACTGCTATAAAAGTCATGATGAATGATATCTTCAGCGCATTGAAACTTTTGGTGTGACTTTCTCCTGGACTGACTCCAACATGCTGTTGTCAGGGTTCCTGGGTCGTTGACCCAGCATTTTCAGTTTGTTTCATGTCTGGTTTATTCTCTGTTTTCACTCCCTGTTCTTTGTGCCAGCCTTTCCCTGTGTGTTACTTCAATTATGTTCAGCTGTTCACTCACCAGTCTCCAATCAGTCATTATTCAGCCAGTGTGTTTAAGTCCTCAGTTTCCACTCACTTACTGTCTTGTCATTGATGTTGTCACTGCTGTCTACTCTGCATGTTTGCCTTTTAGTTCAGTCCAGTCAGCCAGTCTTCTTCCCTGTTCTGTTCGTGCGTTCATCCTGCCATTGCAATAAACTCCCTTAATCCTCACCACGAGTCCTGTGTTTGGATCCCCTCTTCTTCACATCCACACAGCAACCCCTGACAGCTGTTTAGTAACAGATCAATCACATTAATATAATCAAGATCACAAAGTCGGTTGTCTAACTTTCTGATTGTATTTGAATTGAAAGGTGTGTAGGTTTTACCCACAAGGATTTTTTCGCCAGACACTCAAAAGTAATTGAACAACTGTCTACTACAACCCATTTCATGGAGATATAAGACTTGTTTCCTCATTATTCAAAGATAAATTAAAAAGATGAAGTATTTTCAGTTCAAAGTTAGCATAAGGTTCAGGAAATCGTCAATCAGCTAATATACTAAACTTTAAAAACCACCCAAGACTTTCACAGGCAAAGAAATAGGATATTCTTCCATTTTTAAGTCACCTTCTTTCACCTCAACAGAGCATGCATTCCTGTTATTAAATACTAAACTGAATGAAGAGAGACACACAAACAAGCAGAAACTGAATTTGGATTCAGTAAAGGCCTAGTGGAGAATTATGTTGTTGAGTTTGTTTGTTTCAGAGTCAGAGAGCCGTGTCTCTCTACAGTTTTGTTTCAAAATAGCTGATAACTATTCACTGATAGCTGCTAACATCTGCAAACAAATATAATTCTATAAAGTTGTTCTATATAGTGTGTAACTGTTAATATAGAGGGTTATTAAATTTATTGCTAATGAAATTGTAACCCAGTGTTAAAAACGGGATTAAAAGCATAAATATTGATACTCTTTTGATTAAAATACTCATTTCACAATGGGAATAAATATTGATAAAAAGCAATTAAATATAATAAATGCTGATAAAAAGCATGTAAAGATAAGTTTAATCAATATGTGGATAAATGGTGTGGAGGCAGGACTGACCCTCCCCCAATCTGTGTGCACTGCTCAGACACCTGTGTGTGCCTTCATGTACCAATCAGCTACGCTAGAGATACAGATGGAAGGAGAAAGAAGCTATCTGGATAGTAAAAGCCTTTTTGGTGAAAGTACTTGGAGAGTATTAGTGAATTCTGAAGGCCATGCAAGCACTGTGAAGCCCTGTATAGCATTTGCTGCTTCACATGGGGCCTGTCTCAATATGCGTACTTGTAAGGGTCTGAACAGAGTTTCATCATGTTATTGTTGCACTATTATGTTCCGCCACATGTTGTTATTACATGGGTTGATTAAGGTAAACATTAGGCTGACATCTGGGGCCAGAGCTGAAACTCTTCTGGGCCAGCACAGGACCACCATTGTATCTGCAGCTGGCCTTGTGCTGGCCCATGTGTGGGCCACCTCTGGCAAACCTGATCTGGGCCACCAAAGGGCCGTCATTCTTTGCGGTATGTGGGCCATGTGTAAGCACATTGTGTGGGCCAGATCAGGGCCATAACAATTTTACTGTGTGGGTAATAGTTTATGTTACACTTCTTTTGCCCCGGATCACATTTTATTCACTACTGTTGTGTTTCTACATCATTGTAAATAAAGTCATTGTCCACACCACAGCTCGGAGTCTGTTTTGGGTTCACTCCACGCTCTGGCGACAGCCCTGACACTTGATTAGATGTCATGGCTTTGTTCCACTGCGGTTATCAAAGGTCATGACTAAGATTCATCTTGGTATCTGTTACTGGCCCACGTTTGTTCTTTAGTTAATTATATATTTGCAAGTTGAAAACAACATGCATGAGATAGCAGTGGGACACATATTTGTGTTGAAGGGCTTTATTTTGTGTGTGTGTCCTCAGTGAACTGTATCAGTCTCTGCAGTATCTTCCAGCTGCAGCAGTCACTTCAGTTTCTGTTCAGTCTGACTGAGGGAGGTTTTTGTATGACTGTTTTGGACTCCACTGATGGTCAGAGTTAAGTCAGACTTTGATCCACTGCCTGTAAAACGAGCTGGAATCCCTGATGCTCGAGTGCTAGACCATAAATGAGAGTTTAGGAACTCCTCCATCTTTCTGTTGGTACCAGGCTAAATGGTTGTTGTCCAAACATAAACATCCTGACTGGTCTACACTTGATGCTCACAGATGGTCCCACAGCAGAGCTCACTGCTCCAGGCTGAGTCACTGTATATTGTCCTGCCAAAAAAAACATGCTAACTATAAGACAGTGTTGTCTGAAGATAAAAGCACACACATTTGTCCTTGTAAGACACAATCTGATTTTGTTCACATAAAAAAAAGAAATACTGTACTTATCTACTCACAAACACATGAACATAGTTTCTGAGAATCTTCACCCTGAAAGAAGTTAGAAAATGACCTGTCAACAAATTAAAGTGCTGTTCACATGTAAAAAATAGGCCAGAATAAATAGAAAAGTCAATGTTTTTCAAACTACACCTGTGCATGTAAACATGGCCTCAAAAGTGAAATTTAAAAAAAGGAACAATTTGTAAAAGTTATTTTAGAGTTTTTAAAAACTCACTCAGTACAAAAAACCTTGCAGTGATTCACATTGATGCACGATGCTGACCACAGGTTGGAAAAGTTAAACATGACCACAGCGCAGATATCACTTGTTAAAATGTTTTGTAGAATAACAGGACAACCTGTGAGACGGGAAAGACTCGACTTTCATGTCCTGAACATGTTATTATCTGTTTTGTGATGTAGTGTGTAATGCTCAGCAGTATTATCATTTTAACTGGTTCTGTGCATGATCTAAAGCAGTCTTTCTCAAACTGTGGTTCACATACCACAAGTGGTACTTGGGCTCTCTCTGGTGGTACGCGAGAAATCTCCATATTTTTTTAAGATTAAATAATATACCATTGTGGAGGTATGCAAAGATGACACGAGCGTTCCCGAGGCTCTTCTGGGAGCCGGAGTCAACCAGAAAACGTCTCCCCGAGCATGAGTCCTCCATGAAGTGCAGCCTTTCCTTATCGCCAGCGGTCACGGCCGCTACAGAGCACAGGCGGGCTCATTTCCCTGGGCCTTAAAACTGCAAAGCTGTCACGCTGATGGTAAAAACACAACCCTTTTCCATGACACCGCAATCCCAGCCACTATCGATGAGTTGGAGGCCCCCGGGAGAATCGGTGGGGGCGTGGGAGAGTCGGGAATTATCGTCTGGATGCCAAAGCTCCTGGTAGCCAGGAGAATGTGATCCACTTCTTCTGCAAGTGACTGGTAATCCTTCGCACCCAGCAGCTGGGAGTTGTCAAGGCCAGCTCAAGGAAGACGTGAGTGAAGAGGAATCCGCCGTCATCCGTTCCTAGCAAGGACAGCGTGCTCTCCATGAGCTCGAGAGCGGTACCATCACCCAGGCCAGAGAGTGATGAGAGATTTTTGAGTTTTGTGATTATGCTTAGTTGTAGCTTCATTTAAAGGAAGAAGAGCTTGTGAATTGGAACCACTATAGAGAGGGGGAGTGGAAACGTATGTGCAGAGGAATGCTGTGACATACGACACTATTTCCTGTGACAGACAAGTTAACGGTCTCTCTCTCTCTCTCCTTATATGGGAATGTCTGAATTTCTATACATACTACCTCCTTTGTCAACAGGCAAGCTAACGATCTCTTTCTCCTTTTATGGAAATGTTTTTGCCACTCCTACTTCCTTGAAAGCTCGTTTTAAGTATAAATAAAGAAAGCTCTGAAAGCCCTGGGCGGTCTTTCCTCTGTCTCACATTTGTCCTGCACACGTCTGGTGCAGGATGGATTGGACGGTGAGGGACGATCGTCCATGTGTGCACATGTATAAGATATCTTGAGTCTGAGTTCCTTTGCCTTCTACAATTTCTCTTCAAAAACCTGAAAACATGAAAAGAGGAGAAGTTTAAAGAAAGATAATCAAACATTCGAGGATCATTTCTCTAACATGGAGAACAGATGGAAGAAGGTCAGTGCTGCTGGTTTCAGAGTTTCTCCATCATAGCAGAACATCATTGTGGTGAACCTGGCTGCATGCTGAAGCAAAGTTTTCACAGAGAGTCTCACCCTGAACAAGGAGCCCCAGGGTGGCCAGCAGTAGAGTCAGTGACATCATCATTGTGCTGCTGGTGTGTGAGTGGCTCTGAAAGGCCTGGACAGCCACTGATCAACACTGGCCTCTTAACAGCTGTGAGCAGAGAGGCAGGACACATATGCAAACACACAGAGTCAGTCATCTTTCCTCATCATGTCATCCTGTGTCATGTGACACGTTCAGAATCCTTCAGTCAATACGAGACTTTTTTCCTTTTACTTATTTTTTTTTTAATTTGACTTGCATTTAGTAATTAAAGATATTCCAAAACAGGAACATGTATATTTACTTAAGTATCCAAATCTCAACAATGTTTTATCAATTTGTGTTTAAAAGGTTAAACTTGACCAATTATTCTTTTCCAATTTCTTCCATCATTTACTTTAGAGGGTGTGTGATGACTCATGTTTTTGTAGTTATGAATACAAATAATTATAGAAACATATACATATATGCATTAATTGTTACCTTTCTTGAAAATGTATCACTGTGGTGATCGCCCTGAAGCCACTTTGGGCTGCTTTTCATCTTTGCTTTGTGGTGTTAGCATTGTGTTCATAATTAAACACTAAAAACACAGATCATAAGTGTGTCATCATTAAGATATGGATTTGTGTTGGTGTACAGCTTGGAATGTAGCCTTTACATTTATATTATTAACTGGTAATTTAGTGTCAGTGCATGTCAGAGTAATAATGAAGCAATGTCATAAGTAGTGTAACTAAGTACATTTTCTGTCAAGTATTTAAGTAATTCTCTGCATTACTTTTGAACATGTGTAATACATTACTTTCTTTGAATAAAGACCCCAACACTGCACACTGCACTATTTCTCGTCTCACTCTCTAATTTCAACCTTGATTTTTGACTGCTTATTAAACCTGATTATTTCCACATTTTAATGAATGAAGCAAATATTAAATAAGATAATTTTTTGGCTTATTTTGTGTTGTCAAAAAGGTCATACCAGTAGTTAGATACAATTAACAAACAGCATCAAAGTAAACAATGAAGTAATGTTGCAATTTCTACATTTTCAGACTGAATACACAATACCTTGTTCTTCCTTTTAAGTAGTATCTTCTATATCCAGCATCCAGATAGCATTATTGGCACGGCTCTAGACTAACTTTTTGCCACAGTTGCACTGGTGCACCAAATTTTTTTTCCTAGGTGCACCGGCACAAAAGTTAGGCGCACCCACATTTTTCAACCGCATCGCTTAACACCACAGTTTTACATGTGCACTTTTTTCAGGGGTAAATTGCTGTCCATACAGACAATATTGATTTGTGAATGATTAACTAACAATCTTGTGCTTGTGCTTAAAGTACTTTGGCACTCTTTGGTAATATTGTAGACAATGTTAAACTTAATCATCATCTCGGCCTCCTCTGACAACCTGTTTGCTGCAGGCAGTGGGGAGAGAGGACACTTGCATTTATTGTGATATATAATGTGTTTTCTGGATACACTGTGCTTTTTCAGGGTTCAAAGATTGATGGCTCCATGTCAGAGCACTGGCTAAGAATTTCAGACAGATCAGGCCTTAACTTAACTTAAAAAGTTATCAATCGTTCTTTTCATCTTTTCTTATTACCCACAGCTACATCCACTTCTGTCAGGCCTAGGCTGCTCACTAGGGCTGGGTATCATCACTGATTTCTATAATCCATTCGATTCCGGTTCTCAAAGTCCTGATTCGATTCAATTTAGCCTCAGACAGTCAGAAATATTATAATTCTGATCATTTATCAGTACTGATACATGTGAGACTTCATCAGAATTGTGAACATCACAGCAGATGCCTTTGTGTGAAAGTAACTGAGAATAAAACACAGAAAAACATGAAGGAGATTTTCCTGGTCTGGCTTTTTATAGCAGATAACCTTAAAAATATTCTGCAATTTTGCATAATTTTAAAAAGTTAAATTTCTTCAGTATTGAACAGCAGAAATTAGGCTTTCTTGTCTGAGGTCATTTAAGTTAAAAAAAAAAAAAAAAAACACAGCCGACAGCGCTGTAAACAACGGTAGACTGGTGGGTAATAAGCGAATGAATAATGCAGAAACAGAGATTTGAGACGGAAACTGTTCTCTTC
>NW_024583929.1:0-6300 GCF_018398535.1 Haplochromis burtoni
TCTCCCACAAAGTGATATGTGCAATAAAGTATAATCTTTGCATTTCTGCCATGTTGTGTATACTTAGATTTTTCTACTTATCAAGAAGCAGCTAATAATAAAAATCAATCCTCCTTACTGTCCTGCCCTCGTGTTTGTGCCACAAATCTTGTGTATAATCAGTGAAGCAGCATTTAACTGCTGATAATCTGACATCAGAACAGATGTTGTGCTGTTGCTGCTGCAGCCCTTTTCCAGTGACAGTCATCTGTGCCTGCTGTCTCCAGCGTGTCTTCAACCACGCAGCGATGTGAAGCCTTGGATGATCAAAAAGGGTTTTTTCCCTGAAAGACAAAAATAAAGAAATACTCATGAAAGCTGTTGGATTCTGATGTAGTAACGTCTGAACAGCCAGCAGTATGTTTTGGCTGTGGCTGCCGAGGCAGCGCGCAGCTTCTCTGGCAGGAAACCAGCAGTGTGTGGCGACCTGCCAAAGCAACCTATGGAGAAGACTAATTCGTCAGCACGAGTCTGCTGTTTCATTTTCCGCCCAGGACATCGAGACTTTACGGGACTAATTAGTATTTAGGTAATTGCCTGCCTTTAATTCAGAGGGACTTGTGTGTGCCCAACAGTATGATAAAGAACCCGACGTGCTGAAGCGATCCTCACCTGCAGCGACTCCGTCAGCTGCTGCAACAGTAACGATGCTTTCTGCTCTTCCTCTCATTTTACTGTGCTGTGCACAAACATAGTTCTAAATGTTAAGCAGGCAGAAACCCTTTTCACATACTCCTAGTTTGTGAGAAAACCCCTCTGAGCAGAACCATGCCTGGGGTGGGCAGCCTTTTGCACAGATGGCCTCTTAGCTTTAAATGCCCAGCAGCCACAAGAACAGCATCATTTTGGTCTCCACCAAGTCATTACCAAAATGTTATGCTATGTTCACCAGCTAGTCACCATCTTCACCTTCAGTTGAGTGGGATGCAGGTAAAAGCGCTATTTAAGAGTTTTTAATGTTAAAAAAATGGTGTATTTAGGTTGTGTTTAGTAAATCTGACCTGTTTGAACTTCTTGCAGGGGAAGGTCTTGAGCTGAGAAGAGTCTGTGATCTGGTTCTTTCTCTTGTTCTGGAACTTTTTCCTCTTGTCTTGCAGGTCAGCAGAGATTCCACCACTGAAGGAGAGAACAAATGAGGAGAAAGATTAACAGGAAACCAGAGAAAAGAGAATAAAAAAAATAAATAAGTGGAGATGATAGAAGGAGCAACATGTGCAAGAAACAAAGAACACTGGAAGAACATGAACACAGCTTTTTTTTTTCTCTCCAAAGAGAAACTCAGGACTACTTTAAGTAACTAATTAAACTAATTCAGGGTATTTAAGGTTTGGGGTTTTTTCCTACGAGGGCAATCTCAAAAGTAAGGTCACCTATCGTTTTAGAAATATTTACATCATTTTAAAGGTTGAAGAATTATTTATTTTTCTACATAATCACCATTTCACTCGCTGCATTTTTGCAGATGCTGTGGCAGTTTTACAATGCCCATGTCGTACCCGCTTGCTGGCGCCACACAATCACCTTATGGACAAATATTCTTTCAACTTTAGGAACAGGTGGGAGTCACTGTTGGAGGCATGGTCCTGCTTCTGAAATTCCGATACATAATCTCCAATAACTGGCTAAAAGAGTTCACTTCCAAATTTTAGGTCGTAGGTCTTGGAAAATTCTTATTATTATTATTAACTTGTAATTTAAATTTTGATTGAAAATGTACCGAAAACCACTACTGCCATCTGTATGACTACTTTAAGTGAAAGCGAATTTTAAGATAAAAGTAATGGATTTAATAGATAAAACAAATTGAATTTTCTTTGTGGTCTTGAGTCAGTATCATGAGGTTTGAGTGTGCTCTTGTGGCCTCTGGTGTTGCAGCTACAGATTTTCATTCCCAGCGCTCACTTTATTATCCATTCATCTGTTCTCAACTGCTTATCCACCTCAGGGTCATAGGGGCTTTAAAGAATCAGTTAATCTAAACCACAGGTGTCGAACTCCAGGCCTCCAGGGCCGCTGTCCTGCTTGTTTTCCAACTAATCTACCCTTGTAGCTTCTTATTGGCAAAGCACACCTGATCCAGGTAATCAGCAGCAGGTAGGGCAGGGATATCTCAAAAACAAGCAGGATGCTGACCCTCGAGGACTGGAGTTTGACACCCCTGATCTAAACTGAAAAAAAAAATGCATATCTATTATCCTATTTTTTATTTATCAATTTTTCAGTCTATAGAGTGCATTAATGGCTCTAGTTGTATTGAGACTTTTTTTCATGTTTTACATGAAGACAAGAAACATTATACCATTGAACCTACCACCCAGCTATAAATACAAAATAACAAAACATAGAGAAGGCCAAAAACAAGTTTAATCAAGATCATCACTGCGTGTCGACCCATGAACAGTTTTTTCAGGCACATCAAAACAAATGCAAAATGACTTAATTGAAACTACTGCAGATGTTCTGAAGGAGAACATAAAAGCGGAAGTGAGTTTAGCTCAAGTTATGGCAGTGGAGGTTGATGAAACAACAGACATTGCAAACAAGGCTCAACTTTCCATCATTCTTCGTTACCTATCTGGTAAATTGGAGAAGGAGGCTTATCTCAGCTTTGAATGATGAGATCAGTGAAGACAGAAGAGCAATTACTAATTACGCATTATGTATACTAGAGACATTCAACTGTGCATACAACCTGATTCCACAAAGATATAATAGCATATTTGTTATAACATCCAACCTATATGGTGGTAAAAAAAAAATAAAAAAATAGAAAGAGTATTAACTCACAGGTATGGACATAAGCTGAACCTTGTTCTGACATAGTCTGCAAAGATTATACCAGAGTGTAAATCTTTTTGAAGACTCTGAAGGATTTTGCAGCATTTTTGAACAAGTCTACAAAATGTACCAATTTCCTTTACGGAGTAGTGAAATATATTTCATCCGTTGCAGCTCGAAAATGGAACTTAAACTTAAGGCTTGTTCAGACTATCGTAATGTATCATACAGAGGTATTTAATGTTAATGAAGAAAGCCCAGATGAGAAGGATGGAGAGACACCAACACCATCATGTCTAATGTGGCTCCATCAAGACCATCAAGATCATTTTCTCTTGAGAAATATAAACTTGTGTGTTGAGTAGAAGAGTTGTGTCTGACTGCAGCTATATTTAGCTGAGTGAAGTCACCCACGGGTGGTGGAGGGTGACACTGTCAGACACTTGAGTTGTTATTGATGTGCCTGACACCAAGTTATTTTAGTATATGCTAATCATGATGTTTCAGTTCCTTAACAATAGTGAACTTTTTGTTCACTTTTTTGTACTTGATAGAATTTAGATTCTTCCCCACATTTTATCTGTAGTCTTAGTAACTGTTTAAGTTCTTCATTTTAATTGTGTTTTCTGATCTCCTCTGTGTTGCAGTGGTACAGAGTCATAAAGGCTACACTTCTACTCAGATGTGATTTACTAAAGGAAAACATTATGCATCTGTGGATCTGAAAATAGCCTGACTGCACAGATCACGATGTCTACCATTTTACTCAATAAGGCTTCATTTTGACAATGAGTAACCTGAGAGAGTTCATATTCATAGAAAATCACAAATGCATCTCAAATAATTCTTACATTTTAAATACAATCTGTGTGTTTATGTAAGAGGATAAATTGCAATCTCAGGTTTTTCGTGTTTTCAGATCTCAAGGTGCATATGATAACATCAGCGGGCTAACAGTATGATACCCAGGTACAGCTGAAATGTCAGGCTGTCTGCCTGATTGCCTTTTCTATGTCTGGATCAGGAATGGGCAGGTCATTTCCATATAATAAATGTCTTCTCTTTCACGTAGACATCCTTTTCTGTTTTTAAAAGGATACAACAATATTCTCAGTGTGTGGAATGTGATGTACTGCAACATATATGTGTGCCTCCAGCACTCAAAGCTGTTTGTCCTCATTATCATGCCCCTGCTGCCAGTCCCCTATGAGGCCTTCCTCAAACTGCAGCCTCAATTCATGCTTACTGCATCGACCAATGTCTACTAGAAGTGCTTTCAAATCTAAATGAGGATGTGGTCCTAGCTAGTGAACCACATGTTCTTCGAGGGGTCTTGTGGATTTAAATTACTGGTGATTGAAAAAGAGGAAGTTATATTCATGAATCGCTCTGAGAAATGCATAGATGTTAAGATGACAAAACCCATCTCATCATTACTCTGGTAAAATCAAGGCTGTAGAAAATCCATATTTCAAACATATTTGTTTTATTTTCCCTTTTTTTGCAAGTTTAATATTATTTTACAAAGAATATACACTCATATACACAGAAACAATAAAACACAAGCATTCAGTGTGAAGTCTAAAAGAAAATAAGTGAAAGACATTTAGATAGAATGCATAAATTAAATATAATATGTTCAGGTTTCCACATTGACTCTGATTTGTGACAGTGATGCTAACCCACCAGCTAACTCATTACACCTGGTACAAGGAGAATGAGGACTCAGCAACAGCATCAGGACAGAACTTTACCATCACTGACTTCAGACCTGAACACAGTGAGAGTTATTACTTTGCTGTCCCGAGCATCAGAGGATGTAACACTGGCTGGTGATCAGTTACATTCAGCTGATGTGATTGAGGCTGTGATTCACTAATAGTGAAGAGATTATGTGGCCGAGCTCCTAAAACCTACTATACCTATATGCAAAGGGGTCTCTCCTCAGTTTCTTAAAATTGCCTTGGCTTGCAGTGGCTTGACCATTGCTGTCAGGAAGAGTTTGCCCAGTGTCCTGCAGGTTTAGAGCTCACACTGGGTCAACACACCTGAATCAAATGATTACTTCATTACCAGGCCTCTGGAGAACTTCAAGACATGTTCAGGAGGTAATTTAGCCATTTAAATCAGCTGTGTTAGATCAAGGATATGTAAGGTAGTGACTGGAATAAGTCACAAGGTGTCGCTGTTGAGCTGCATGTATGGTGTAAAATTTAACAATTTTGACCATTTGTCCTCTGCAGGACACCGTACTTCAGATTTCTTGTTTGCGCGGGCGCCATCTTGGTTCAGTGTTTGCTGTGATTCAAAAAGGGCCAGCAGCAGAGTTGGAGTGGTGTTTGCCCCTGCTTCCGAATAAACGGCACGGTCCGAGCCACAAATCGAGGGAATCATTTTTAACAACTTCACTTCTGTATTTTGTATATTAACTTGAGAAGATGTGAGAAGATGTGAGAAGAGTCAACCTGCATTTTTAGAATAATTCCCGCTGTCCTCAGAGCTGATAGATCTAAAGTGATAAACATCCTGTTGTCCTCCTGACACTTTTTTGTTGTTTTTGCACCAGGTGTAATTAGCTGCATCACTGCTACAGGCCAGAGTTACCGAGCTACCCTCCACTATCTCAGCAGAGGGACTCACTGACAGAGTGGCGAGCCGCGGAGCATCTATGAAACTGGAAAAAATCTAATAAAAATCACTTCCTCAAAAGCCTTGGAGCATCTGTACATGTATGGACATGCATTAAAATGATTGAAATAGTTGCAAAGGAGAACGTAATGAGTTTAAAACATAACTCTTAAAGAACTTCATTTGTGTTCTTTATATTAAGATGCCTCACTCACATTTCACATCTCTCCAGCTGACACTGGAGACTGAGCTGAGTGTGTTTGGTTTCAGGTTAGTTCTTTAGTTTCCCTCAGTTTAGGTTTGTTTGCTCCCTGCTCTGCTCTTCCTGTGTTTTTGCCTCTTTATCACTTGTTTGTTTCTTTGTTTCACTCGCACCCCAGCCAGTACCTGCATTTTGGATCCTTTTCTCAATACACAACACGACTGCTGCCCCAGCCATGACACTTTTTGGGATTTCCTTACCTGGATGATTGAGAAGTCTGATCAATATGTCAACAGAGAAATGCAGTCTAAATAGTGAATATGTCTGTTGTAATGTCAAGATTTTCTTTTGTATGTAGACATGATGGAACATGTCTGCACACACAAAAAACTGTGTCACCAATCTATTATCATCTTGACATGATTGTGAATGAGAAGAATCGTGTGTAATGGCTAAACCCAGAATTATGATTTATATGTGATTTTACCTTTAGTTAATTATGCTCAATACTGATCAGAAAAATAAGCAGTTACATATGGGTAGTCAGAGAGGATAACTCAGGGCTAAGTAAAAGCCCGTGTAGAAATGTGTGTGTGTGTGTGTGTGTGTGTGTGTGTGTGTGTGTGTGTGTGTGTGTGTGTGTGTGTGTGTGT
>NW_024583929.1:6325-32246 GCF_018398535.1 Haplochromis burtoni
ACGAGAGATGTCACGCCATGAAGAAACAAATTAGTATAACTCAATGAAATCCAGTCTGATCAGTACCAGACTTTACAGGCATGATGTCAGACCCGCCCTGAACAGATTGATGTGCCCATTGTCGGGAATACGTACAGCGCCACCTAGTGGCAACAGAAAATGTCACGTCTTACACTTTGTTGTACTGATTTTCACAGGTTCATTGTGGCCACCTCAAAAGCGGTGAATATCACCATCAGTCCTTCATGATGCTTCAGTGCAAAAATTGTGACTTTAAACTGAACGGCGCACCCTGGTGGCAACGCGGTTCATCATGAAAGATGAAGTGGCTTTTGAGGGGCTTGGAAAGTTTATAGAGGCTTGAAATTTGGCACACACCTCCAAATGGATGAAGGCATTGTGGTTATGTAACCATTTTCCTTGAATAGCGCAAAATGGCTCCACAGCGCCCCCTACAATATTTCAAAACATCAGCCCCTGCTCTGTGTTTCATCTATGAGTCTGAAACCTGGTAAGCTTATGTAAGATATCAAGATGTACAAAAAAGTCTCTTGGAGCAATATCCCAAATCCAACAGGAAGTCAGCCATTTTAAAATTAATGTGTAATTTTGACGACATTTTCCCCCCTTTTCAGGTCTCATACTTTGACGAACTCCTCCAAGGGATTTCATCATATTGAAGCATTCTTCAGTGTGTAGAATCTAAAGACCTTTGTGATGTTAAATTGCGAAGCTTTTTCCGTTCAGGGAAACGGGGTGGTCATGGCGGCACGTAGAGTTTCAATCACTCGCAAAAAGCAGTAATCTGCTGTCACTAAAAAAAACAATGTCCAATCTCTCCCAAAGCTCATAGGCGTGATGAGACTCCAGCTCGGAAATGTTTGTTATGCCATTTGTACATAATGGTTAGAGTGCCACCTAGTGGAACGACTAACTAATCATGAATGAATGAGTTGAAATGTTAGCTGGTGGTTAAATGCATGAATTCCATCAATGTGACATCAGATCGGAGGTGCTGGTTTTAGGTGTTGGGCGTGGCTCGACGCGCTGGGGGTGCGAGGGCCCTCATAACGCTGCTTGCAGCTTTAATTAGGGCCCGAGCACTGACAGTGCGAAGGCCCTATTGTAATTGCTCTGTTTATTATTATTATTATTATTATTATTTCGGCAAATGAATTGGCCGTTTGAGGGCCTAAACATGCTCGAAAACTCATGAAATTTTGCACACGCGTCAGGTCTGGTGAAAATTTACGTATTTTAATGTTCTCAGACATGGCCAGGGAAAATTAGCTCAGTAGCGCCACCTAGAAAAATGAAAAACGCGAGCCCCCGGTATGGGTATGGCCTACATGTTTGAAAGTCGGTACACCTATATAACGTTCAGAGTCGAACAAAAAAGTCTATTATGGCAATGTCCTAAACCCAACAGGAAGTCCGCCATTTTGGATTGAAGGTGACATTTTGGCTCTGATTTTACCGTTTCCATGCCTCGAACTTTAACGAACTCCTCCTTGGGATTTGGTCGTATAAGCTTCATCTTTGGTCAGTCTCAACTACACCCTTGTGCCATGTTAAATTGCGGAGCTTTTGAGTTTTCACAATACTATGAGGCCGTGGCGCCATGGCGAATTTCGATGACTCGCCATGAAAATCTTATTGCCTCTCATTTTGTCATACATTTTCTGACCTTGACCAAAGTGAACACATATGATAAGGCTCCACCCCTGAACATATTTCAACTGCCATATTTGACATCAAGGACAGCGCCACCTAGTGGGAACAGGAAATGTCATGTTTTACACTTTGGGGTACAGTATAGTGATGGGTGACATCTGCAGCCTCAAATTTCTCCAGGAAAGCCTTAAGGAGTTGGTCTTGGGTTACAGTGAAAACTGTGACTTTTCGCAAAAGGGTGTGACCCCAGCGGCATGGCGAACTTTGATGTCACGCCATGAAGAAACAAATTAGTATAACTCAATGAAATCCAGTCTGTTCAGTACCAGACTTTACAGGCATGATGTCAGACCCGCCCTGAACAGATTGATGTGCCCATTGTCGGGAATACGTACAGCGCCACCTAGTGGCAACAGAAAATGTCACGTCTTACACTTTGTTGTACTGATTTTCACAGGTTCATTGTGGCCACCTCAAAAGCGGTGAATATCACCATCAGTCCTTGATGATGCTTTAGTGCAAAAATTGTGACTTTAAACTGAACGGCGCACCCTGGTGGCAACGCGGTTCATCATGAAAGATGAAGTGGCTTTTGAGGGGCTTGGAAAGTTTATAGAGGCTTGAAATTTGGCACACACCTCCAAATGGATGAAGGCATTGTGGTTATGTAACCATTTTCCTTGAATAGCGCAAAATGGCTCCACAGCGCCCCCTACAATATTTCAAAACATCAGCCCCTGCTCTGTGTTTCATCTATGAGTCTGAAACCTGGTAAGCTTATGTAAGATATCAAGATGTACAAAAAAGTCTCTTGGAGCAATATCCCAAATCCAACAGGAAGTCAGCCATTTTAAAATTAATGTGTAATTTTGACGACATTTTCCCCCCTTTTCAGGCCTCATACTTTGACGAACTCCTCCAAGGGATTTCATCATATTGAAGCATACTTCAGTGTGTAGAATCTAAAGACCTTTGTGATGTTAAATTGCGAAGCTTTTTACATTCAGGGAAACGGGGTGGTCATGGCGGCACGTGGAGTTTCAATCACTCGCCAAAAAGCAGTAATCTGCTGTCACTCAAAAACACAATGTCCAATCTCTCCCAAAGCTCATAGGCGTGATGAGACTCCAGCTCGGAAATGTTTGTTATGCCATTTGTACATAATGGTTAGAGTGCCACCTAGTGGAATGACTAACTAATCATGAATGAATGAGTTGAAATGTTAGCTGGTGGTTAAATGCATGAATTCCATCAATGTGACATCAGATCGGAGGTGCTGGTTTTAGGTGTTGGGCGTGGCTCGACGCGCGGGGTGCGAGGGCCCTCATAACGCTGCTTGCAGCTTTAATTATTATTATTATTATTCACCCCAAACAAGGGCCTTTTTGAGGGCCTAAACATGCTCAAAAACTCATGAAATTTTGCACACATGCCAGGTCTGGTGAAAAATTTTGTATTTTAATGGTTTTACATATGAGCACTGGGAAATGGCTCTACAGCGCCACCTATGCCTTGTTAAATGCAGCCCTACGACCACATCGTTTGAGCTACATGTATGAAATTTGGCACACATGTGTATCATGCCAAGACGAACAAAAAAGTCTGTGGGCCCATTGATGCAAACCCAACAGGAAGTCCGCCATTTGGAAGAGAAGGTGACATTTTGGCTCTAATTTTGCCATTTCCATGCCTCGAACTTTTGCGAACTCCTCCTTGGGGTTTGATTTCATAACCTTCATATTTGGTCAGTGCCAACTACACCCTTGTGCCATGTTAAATTGCGGAGCTTTTGAGTTTTCACCATACCATGAGGACGTGGCGCCACGGCGAATTTCGATGACTCGCCATGAAAATCTTATTGCCTCTCATTCTGTCATACATTTTCTGACCTTGACCAAAGTGAACACATATGATAAGGCTCCACCCCTGAACATATTTCAACTGCCATATTTGACATCAAGGACAGCGCCACCTAGTGGGAACAGGAAATGTCATGTTTTACACTTTGGGGTACAGTATAGTGATGGGTGACATCTGCAGCCTCAAATTTCTCCAGGAAAGCCTTAAGGAGTTGGTCTTGGGTTACAGTGAAAACTGTGACTTTTCGCAAAAGGGTGTGACCCCAGCAGCATGGCGAACTTTGATGTCACGCCATGAAGAAACAAATTAGTATAACTCAATGAAATCCAGTCTGTTCAGTACCAGACTTTACAGGCATGATGTCAGACCCGCCCTGAACAGATTGATGTGCCCATTGTCGGGAATACGTACAGCGCCACCTAGTGGCAACAGAAAATGTCACGTCTTACACTTTGTTGTACTGATTTTCACAGGTTCATTGTGGCCACCTCAAAAGCGGTGAATATCACCATCAGTCCTTGATGATGCTTTAGTGCAAAAATTGTGACTTTAAACTGAACGGCGCACCCTGGTGGCAACGCGGTTCATCATGAAAGATGAAGTGGCTTTTGAGGGGCTTGGAAAGTTTATAGAGGCTTGAAATTTGGCACACACCTCCAAATGGATGAAGGCATTGTGGTTATGTAACCATTTTCCTTGAATAGCGCAAAATGGCTCCACAGCGCCCCCTACAATATTTCAAAACATCAGCCCCTGCTCTGTGTTTCATCTATGAGTCTGAAACTTGGTAAGCTTATGTAAGATATCAAGATGTACAAAAAAGTCTCTTGGAGCAATATCCCAAATCCAACAGGAAGTCAGCCATTTTAAAATTAATGTGTAATTTTGACGACATTTTCCCCCCTTTTCAGGCCTCATACTTTGACGAACTCCTCCAAGGGATTTCATCATATTGAAGCATTCTTCAGTGTGTAGAATCTAAAGACCTTTGTGATGTTAAATTGCGAAGCTTTTTACGTTCAGGGAAACGGGGTGGTCATGGCGGCACGTAGAGTTTCAATCACTCGCAAAAAGCAGTAATCTGCTGTCACTAAAAAACACAATGTCCAATCTCTCCCAAAGGTCGCAGGTGTGATGAGACTCGAGCTTGGAAATGTTTGTTATGCCATTTGTACATAATGGTTAGAGCGCCACCTAGTGGAATGACTAACTAATCATGAATGAATGAGTTGAAATGTTAGCTGGTGGTTAAATGCATGAATTCCATCAATGTGACATCAGATCGGACGTGCTGGTTTTAGGTGTTGGGCGTGGCTCGACGCGCCGGGGTGCGAGGGCCCTCATAACGCTGCTTGCAGCTTTAATTATTATTATTATTATTATTCACCCCAAACAAGGGCCTTTTTGAGGGCCTAAACATGCTCAAAAACTCATGAAATTTTGCACACATGCCAGGTCTGGTGAAAAATTTTGTATTTTAATGGTTTTACATATGAGCACTGGGAAATGGCTCTACAGCGCCACCTATGCCTTGTTAAATGCAGCCCTACGACCACATGGTTTGAGCTACATGTATGAAATTTGGCACACATGTGTATCATGCCAAGACGAACAAAAAAGTCTGTGGGCCCATTGACGCAAACCCAACAGGAAGTCCGCCATTTGGAAGAGAAGGTGACATTTTGGCTCTAATTTTGCCATTTCCATGCCTCGAACTTTTGCGAACTCCTCCTTGGGGTTTGATTTCATAACCTTCATATTTGGTCAGTGCCAACTACACCCTTGTGCCATGTTAAATTGCGGAGCTTTTGAGTTTTCACCATACCATGAGGACGTGGCGCCACGGCGAATTTCGATGACTCGCCATGAAAATCTTATTGCCTCTCATTCTGTCATACATTTTCTGACCTTGACCAAAGTGAACACATATGATAAGGCTCCACCCCTGAACATATTTCAACTGCCATATTTTACATCAAGGACAGCGCCACCTAGTGGGAACAGGAAATGTCATGTTTTACACTTTGGGGTACAGTATAGTGATGGGTGACATCTGCAGCCTCAAATTTCTCCAGGAAAGCCTTAAGGAGTTGATCTTGGGTTACAGTGAAAACTGTGAGTTTTCGCGAAAGGGTGTGACCCCAGCAGCATGGCGAACTTTGATGTCACGCCATGAAGAAACAAATTAGTATAACTCAATGAAATCCAGTCTGATCAGTACCAGGCTTTACAGGCATGATGTCAGACCCGCCCTGAACAGATTGATGTGCCCATTGTCGGAAATACGGACAGCGCCACCTAGTGGCAACAGGAAATGTCATGGCTTTAATTTTGTTGTACTGATTTTCACAGGTTCATCGTGGCCACCTCAGAAGCAGTGAATATCACCATCAGTCCCTCGTGATGCTTCAGTGCAAAAATTGTGACTTTAAACTGAACGGCGCACCCTGGTGGCAACGCGGTTCATCATGAAAGATGAAGTGGCTTTTGAGGGGCTTGGAAAGTTTATAGAGGCTTGAAATTTGGCACACACCTCCAAATGGATGAAGGCTTTGTTGTCATGTGATCATTTTCATTGAATATCCCAAAATGGCTCCACAGCGCCCCCTACAAAATTTCAAAATTGCAGCCCCTGCTCTGTGTTTTATGTATGAGTCTGAAACGTGGTAATCTTATAGGAGATATCAAGATGTACAAAAAAGTCTCTTGGAGCAATATCCCAAATCCAACAGGAAGTCAGCCATTTTAAAATTAATGTGTAATTTTGACGACATTTTCCCCCCTTTTCAGGCCTCATACTTTGACGAACTCCTCCAAGGGATTTCATCATATTGAAGCATTCTTCAGTGTGTAGAATCTAAAGACCTTTGTGATGTTAAATTGCGAAGCTTTTTCCGTTCAGGGAAACGGGGTGGTCATGGCGGCACGTGGAGTTTCAATCACTCGCCAAAAAGCAGTAATCTGCTGTCACTCAAAAACACAATGTCCAATCTCTCCCAAAGCTCATAGGCGTGATGAGACTCCAGCTCGGAAATGTTTGTTATGCCATTTGTACATAATGGTTAGAGTGCCACCTAGTGGAATGACTAACTAATCATGAATGAATGAGTTGAAATGTTAGCTGGTGGTTAAATGCATGAATTCCATCAATGTGACATCAGATCGGACGTGCTGGTTTTAGGTGTTGGGCGTGGCTCGACGCGCCGGGGGTGCGAGGGCCCTCATAACGCTGCTTGCAGCTTTAATTATTATTATTATTATTATTCACCCCAAACAAGGGCCTTTTTGAGGGCCTAAACATGCTCAAAAACTCATGAAATTTTGCACACATGCCAGGTCTGGTGAAAAATTTTGTATTTTAATGGTTTTACATATGAGCACTGGGAAATGGCTCTAGAGCGCCACCTATGCCTTGTTAAATGCAGCCCTACGACCACATCGTTTGAGCTACATGTATGAAATTTGGCACACATGTGTATCATGCCAAGACGAACAAAAAAGTCTGTGGGCCCATTGACGCAAACCCAACAGGAAGTCCGCCATTTGGACGTGAAGGTGACATTTTGGCTCTAATTTTGCCATTTCCATGCCTCGAACTTTAACGAACTCCTCCTTGGGATTTGGTCGTATAAGCTTCATATTTGGTCAGTGCCAACTACACCCTTGTGCCATGTTAAATTGCGGAGCTTTTGAGTTTTCACAATACCATGAGGCCGTGGCGCCACGGCGAATTTCGATGACTCGCCATGAAAATCTTATTGCCTCTCATTCTGTCATACATTGTCCGATCTGGACCAAAGAGCACACATATGATAAGGCTCCAGCCCTGAACATATTTCAACTGCCATATTTGACGTCAGCGACAGCGCCACCTAGTGGGAACAGGAAATGTCATGTTTTACACTTTGGGGTACAGTATTGTGATGGGTGACATCTGCAGCCTCAAATTTCTCCAGGAAAGGCTTAAGGAGTTGGTCTTGGGGTACAGTGAAAACTGTGACTTTTCACGAAAGGGTGTGACCTCAGCAGCATGGCGAACTTTGATGTCTCGCCATGAAGAAACAAATTAGTATAACTCCATGAAATCCAGTCTGATCAGTACCAGACTTTACAGGCATGATGTCAGACCCGCCCTGAACAGATTGATGTGCCCATTGTCGGAAATACGGACAGCGCCACCTAGTGGCAACAGGAAATGTCATGGCTTTAATTTTGTTGTACTGATTTTCACAGGTTCATCGTGGCCACCTCAAAAGCGGTGAATATCACCATCAGTCCCTCGTGATGCTTCAGTGCAAAAATTGTGACTTTAAACTGAACGGCGCACCCTGGTGGCAACGCGGTTCATCATGAAAGATGAAGTGGCTTTTGAGGGGCTTGGAAAGTTTATAGAGGCTTGAAATTTGGCACACACCTCCAAATGGATGAAGGCTTTGTTGTTATGTAACCATTTTCCTTTAATAGCGCAAAATGGCTCCACAGCGCCCCCTACAATATTTCAAAACATCAGCCCCTGCTCTGTGTTTCATCTATGAGTCTGAAACCTGGTAAGCTTATGTACGATATCAAGATGTACAAAAAAGTCTCTTGGAGCAATATCCCAAATCCAACAGGAAGTCAGCCATTTTAAAATTAATGTGTAATTTTGACGACATTTTCCCCCCTTTTCAGGCCTCATACTTTGACGAACTCCTCCAAGGGATTTCATCATATTGAAGCATTCTTCAGTGTGTAGAATCTAAAGACCTTTGTGATGTTAAATTGCGAAGCTTTTTACATTCAGGGAAACGGGGTGGTCATGGCGGCACGTGGAGTTTCAATCACTCGCCAAAAAGCAGTAATCTGCTGTCACTCAAAAACACAATGTCCAATCTCTCCCAAAGCTCATAGGCGTGATGAGACTCCAGCTCGGAAATGTTTGTTATGCCATTTGTACATAATGGTTAGAGCGCCACCTAGTGGAATGACTAACTAATCATGAATGAATGAGTTGAAATGTTAGCTGGTGGTTAAATGCATGAATTCCATCAATGTGACATCAGATCGGACGTGCTGGTTTTAGGTGTTGGGCGTGGCTCGACGCGCCGGGGGTGCGAGGGCCCTCATAACGCTGCTTGCAGCTTTAATTATTATTATTATTATTATTATTAGGGCCCGAGCACTGACAGTGCGAAGGCCCTATTGTAATTGCTCTGTTTATTATTATTATTATTATTATTATTATTATTATTATTATTCCGGCAAATGAATCGGCTTTTTGAGGGCCTAAACATGCTCGAAAACTCATGAAATTTTGCACACGCGTCAGGTCTGGTGAAAATTTACGTATTTTAATGTTCTCAGACATGGCCAGGGAAAATTAGCTCAGTAGCGCCACCTAGAAAAATGAAAAACGCGAGCCCCCGATATGGGTATGACCTACATGGTTGAAAGTTGGCACACCTATATAACGTTCAGAGTCGAACAAAAAAGTCTATTATGGCAATGTCCTAAACCCAACAGGAAGTCCGCCATTTTGGATTGAAGGTGACATTTTGGCTCTGATTTTACCGTTTCCATGCCTCGAACTTTAACGAACTCCTCCTTGGGGTTTGATTTCATAACCTTCATATTTGGTCAGTGCCAACTACACCCTTGTGCCATGTTAAATTGCGGAGCTTTTGAGTTTTCACAATACTATGAGGCCGTGGCGCCACGGCGAATTTCGATGACTCGCCATGAAAATCTTATTGCCTCTCATTCTGTCATACATTTTCCGATCTGGACAAAAGAGCACACATATGATAAGGCTCCACCCCTGAACATATTTCAACTGCCATATTTAAAATAAAGGACAGCGCCACCTAGTGGGAACAGGAAATGTCATGTTTTACACTTTGGGGTACAGTATAGTGATGGGTGACATCTGCTGCCTCAAATTTCTCCAGGAAAGGCGTAAGGAGTTGGTCTTGGGGTACAGTGAAAACTGTGACTTTTCACGTATGGGTGTGACCTCAGCAGCATGG
Source organism: Haplochromis burtoni (assembly GCF_018398535.1). Lineage (NCBI taxonomy): Eukaryota > Metazoa > Chordata > Actinopteri > Cichliformes > Cichlidae > Haplochromis > Haplochromis burtoni. Next base: position 15,865 of record NW_024583929.1, read on the forward strand.
CGAACTTTGATGTCTCGCCATGAAGAAACAAATTAGTATAACTCAATGAAACCCGGTCTGATCGGTACCAGACTTTACAGGCGTGATGTCAGACCCGCCCTGAACAGATTGATGTACCCATTGTCGGAAATACCCACAGCGCCACCTAGTGGCAACAGGATATGTCATGGCTTTAATTTTGTTGTACTGATTTTCACAGGTTCATCGTGGCCACCTCAAAAGCGGTGAATATCAACATCAGTCCCTCATGATGCTTCAGTGGAAAAATTGTGACTTTAAACTGAACGGCGCACCCTGGTGGCAACGCGGTCCACCATGAAAGATGAAGTGGCTTTTGAGGGGCTTGGAAAGTTTAAAAAGTCTTGAAATTTGGCGCACACCTCCAATGTGCATAAGGCTTTGTTGTTATGTGATCATTTTCATTGAATAGCGCGAAATTGCTCCACAGCGCCCCCTGCAAAATTTCAAAACATCAGCCCCAGCTCTGTGTTTTATGTATGAGTCTGAAACCTGATAAGCTTATAGGAGATATCAAGATGTACAAAAAAGTCTCTTGGAGCAATATCCCAAATCCAACAGGAAGTCAGCCATTTTAAAATTAATGTGCAATTTTGGCAACATTTTCCCCTCTTTTCAGGCATCGTTCTTTGACGAACTCCTCCAAGGGATTTCATCATATTGAACCAATCTCCAGTGTGTGGAATCTAAAGACCTTTCTGATGTTAAATTGCGAAGCTTTTTACGTCCAGGGAAACGGGGTGGTTATGGCGGCACTTAGAGTTTGAATCACTCGCCAAAAAGCAGTAATCTGCTGTCACTCAAAAACACAATGTCCAATCTCTCCCAAACGTCTCAGGTGTGATGAGACTCGAGCTTGGAAGTGTTTGTTATGCCATTTGTACATAATGGTTAGAGTGCCACCTAGTGGAACGACTAGCTAATCATGAATGAATGAGTTGAAATGTTAGCTGGTGGTTAAATGCATGAATTCCATCAATGTGACATCAGATCGGAGGTGCTGGTTTTAGGTGTTGGGCGTGGCTCGACGCGCCGGGGTGCGAGGGCCCTCATAACGCTGCTTGCAGCTTTAATTATTATTATTATTATTCCGGCAAATGAATCGGCTTTTTGAGGGCCTAAACATGCTCGAAAACTCATGAAATTTTGCACACGCGTCAGGTCTGGTGAAAATTTACGTATTTTAATGTTCTCAGACATGGCCAGGGAAAATTAGCTCAGTAGCGCCACCTAGAAAAATGAAAAACGCGAGCCCCCGATATGGGTATGACCTACATGTTTGAAAGTTGGCACACCTATATAACGTTCAGAGTCGAACAAAAAAGTCTATTATGGCAATGTCCTAAACCCAACAGGAAGTCCGCCATTTTGGATTGAAGGTGACATTTTGGCTCTGATTTTACCGTTTCCATGCCTCGAACTTTAACGAACTCCTCCTTGGGGTTTGATTTCATAACCTTCATATTTGGTCAGTGCCAACTACACCCTTGTGCCATGTTAAATTGCGGAGCTTTTGAGTTTTCACAATACTATGAGGCCGTGGCGCCACGGCGAATTTCGATGACTCGCCATGAAAATCTTATTGCCTCTCATTCTGTCATACATTTTCCGATCTGGACAAAAGAGCACACATATGATAAGGCTCCACCCCTGAACATATTTCAACTGCCATATTTAAAATAAAGGACAGCGCCACCTAGTGGGAACAGGAAATGTCATGGCTTTAATTTTGTTGTACTGATTTTCACAGGTTCATCGTGGCCACCTCAAAAGCGGTGAATATCAACATCAGTCCCTCATGATGCTTCAGTGGAAAAATTGTGACTTTAAACTGAACGGCGCACCCTGGTGGCAACGCGGTCCACCATGAAAGATGAAGTTGCTTTTGAGGGGCTTGGAAAGTTTAAAAAGTCTTGAAATTTGGCGCACACCTCCAATGTGCATAAGGCTTTGTTGTTATGTGATCATTTTCATTGAATAGCGCGAAATTGCTCCACAGCGCCCCCTGCAAAATTTCAAAACATCAGCCCCAGCTCTGTGTTTTATGTATGAGTCTGAAACCTGATAAGCTTATAGGAGATATCAAGATGTACAAAAAAGTCTCTTGGAGCAATATCCCAAATCCAACAGGAAGTCAGCCATTTTAAAATTAATGTGCAATTTTGGCAACATTTTCCCCTCTTTTCAGGCATCGTTCTTTGACGAACTCCTCCAAGGGATTTCATCATATTGAACCAATCTCCAGTGTGTGGAATCTAAAGACCTTTGTGATGTTAAATTGCGAAGCTTTTTACGTCCAGGGAAACGGGGTGGTTATGGCGGCACTTAGAGTTTGAATCACTCGCCAAAAAGCAGTAATCTGCTGTCACTCAAAAACACAATGTCCAATCTCTCCCAAACGTCTCAGGTGTGATGAGACTCGAGCTTGGAAGTGTTTGTTATGCCATTTGTACATAATGGTTAGAGCGCCACCTAGTGGAATGACTAACTAATCATGAATGAATGAGTTGAAATGTTAGCTGGTGGTTAAATGCATGAATTCCATCAATGTGACATCAGATCGGAGGTGCTGGTTTTAGGTGTTGGGCGTGGCTCGACGCGCTGGGGGTGCGAGGGCCCTCATAACGCTGCTTGCAGCTTTAATTATTATTATTTCGGCAAATGAATTGGCCGTTTGAGGGCCTAAACATGCTCGAAAACTCATGAAATTTTGCACACGCGTCAGGTCTGGTGAAAATTTACGTATTTTAATGTTCTCAGACATGGCCAGGGAAAATTAGCTCAGTAGCGCCACCTAGAAAAATGAAAAACGCGAGCCCCCGGTATGGGTATGGCCTACAAGTTTGAAAGTCGGTACACCTATATAACGTTCAGAGTCGAACAAAAAAGTCTATTATGGCAATGTCCTAATCCCAACAGGAAGTCCGCCATTTTGGATTGAAGGTGACATTTTGGCTCTGATTTTACCGTTTCCATGCCTTGTACTTTAACGAACTCCTCCTTGGGATTTGGTCCTATAAGCTTCAAATTTGGACAGTGTCAACTACACCCTTGTGCCATGTTAAATTGCGGAGCTTTTGAGTTTTCACAATACTATGAGGCCGTGGCGCCATGGCGAATTTCGATGACTCGCCATGAAAATCTTATTGCCTCTCATTTTGTCATACATTTTCTGACCTTGACCAAAGTGAACACATATGATAAGGCTCCACCCCTGAACATATTTCAACTGCCATATTTGACATCAAGGACAGCGCCACCTAGTGGGAACAGGAAATGTCATGTTTTACACTTTGGGGTACAGTATAGTGATGGGTGACATCTGCAGCCTCAAATTTCTCCAGGAAAGCCTTAAGGAGTTGGTCTTGGGTTATAGTGAAAACTGTGACTTTTCGCAAAAGGGTGTGACCCCAGCAGCATGGCGAACTTTGATGTCACGCCATGAAGAAACAAATTAGTATAACTCAATGAAATCCAGTCTGATCAGTACCAGACTTTACAGGCATGATGTCAGACCCGCCCTGAACAGATTGATGTGCCCATTGTCGGGAATACGGACAGCGCCACCTAGTGGCAACAGGAAATGTCATGGCTTTAATTTTGTTGTACTGATTTTCACAGGTTCATCGTGGCCACCTCAAAAGCGGTGAATATCACCATCTGTCCCTCGTGATGCTTCAGTGCAAAAATTGTGAATTTAAACTGAACGGCGCACCCTGGTGGCAACGCGGTTCACCATGAAAGATGAAGTGGCTTTTGAGGGCTTGGAAAGTTTATAGAGGCTTGAAATTTTGCACACACCTCCAAATGGATGAAGGCTTTGTTGTCATGTGATCATTTTCATTGAATAGCGCGAAATTGCTCCACAGCGCCCCCTACAAAATTTCAAAACCCCAGCCCCTGCTCTGTGTTCTATGTATGAGTCTGAAACCTGGTAAGCTTATTGGAGATATCAAGATGTACAAAAAAGTCTCTTGGAGCAATATCCCAAATCCAACAGGAAGTCAGCCATTTTAAAATTAATGTGTAATTTTGGCAACATTTTCCCCTCTTTCCAGGCACCGTTCTTTGACGAACTCCTCCAAGGGATTTCATCATATTGAACCAATCTCCAGTGTGTGGAATCTAAAGACCTTTGTGATGTTAAATTGCGAAGCTTTTTACGTTCAGGGAAACGGGGTTGTCATGGTGGCACGTGGAGTTTCAATCACTCGCCAAAAAGCAGTAATCTGCTGTCACTCAAAATCTAAATGTCCAATCTCTCCCAAAGGTCGCAGGCGTGATGAGACTCGAGCTTGGAAATGTTTGTTATGCCATTTGTCAGTAATGGTTAGAGCGCCACCTAGTGGGACGACTATAATCATGATTGAATGAGATGAAATGTTAGCTGGTGGTTGAATGCATGAATTTCATCAATGTGACATCAGATCGGAGGTGTTGGTTTTAGGTGTTGGCCGTGGCTCGACGCGCCGGGGGTGCGAGGGCCCTCATAACGCTGCTTGCAGCTTTAATTATTATTATTATTATTATTATTACTATTATTATTATTACTATTATTATTATTATTGTTGTTGTTGTTGTTGATTCTGCTTTTGCTTTTCTCCTCCAAAACTGCTTTAAAATAATTTCCTGCAATTAAAGTCGAAGTTGTGGACATTCACTTTTTAAACCCACTGTTAAATAGTAAAAGGATAACTCTGAGCATTCAGTTAGTTTAGTGCAAATAGCACTTACAGGTTGCTCCCGTCTTTTAAATTAACAGTCCCTTGGGATTAACTGTCCAGACCTCGAAAAACTAGCCCTGATTAAAAAGCATGACATAGAGGGGAGCTGCCACGACAGGTGTGACTTATGTGATTTGTTCTGCAAGGCTACTCAGGTTTTTTCATATGAAGCAGAGAAGACACTTGGATATAAAGACTCACCCACACATCGGCTCCATCTAAACTGTGCATTATCAACTGGATAACACACATTTAGAGATTAGAGATCAGAACTTTTTCAACAGATAGCCAAAGCAGACTTACTGTGAAAGGGTTGTGGGCTCTAGAGAGCAACATTTAGCTCCCAGCATGTTTGGATACTGAATATCAACATCGTCATTCTGATGTGTTTTAAGAGAAACCGTGTTTGGACCTTGAATATCTTTAGATTTCTGGGTATGTATGGGGCCTAACACCCAGCTTAGCCCAGAGATCTTTTGAAAAGGAAGACATGAAAAAAATGGGCAGAAATCAGCTACAGCTAGAAGGGCCAGCTCTGTTCTAGGATGCCCTCTGGACCCAGTGGAGGTGGTGAGTGACAGGAGAATGGCGGCTAAGCTGTCATCCCTGTTGGACAACGTCTCCCACCCCATGCAGCAGACTGTGACAGCACTGAGCAGCTCCTTCAGTGGGAGACTGCGGCACCCACGGTGTGGGACGGAGAGATTTCGCAGGTCTTTCCTCCCCACTGCTGTCAGACTCCACAACAAAGACTTTAACTGAACAAACACACACATCCACACATGTGCAATAACACTAAGTGCAATAATCTTTTCTGGCATCGTTGTATTTTTACTCAGTTGTATATAGCATTCGTATTCTATTTTTATCTTATTGTATATTTTTATTCTATTTTATTCTACTGTATATAGTATATTATTTTATTCTATTCTGTACAGCTGTGTACTGTATTGTATTCTAATTTTTGCGTCATAACTTTTGCACTGTCCACTTCCTGCTGTGACAAAACAAATTTCCCACGTGTGGGACTAATAAAGGTTATCTTATCTTATCTTAGGACAAGTGACTGGCAAAATAAAACAGGAAGTGCACAAACACTGACAAGAACACACAGGCTTGAAGCTGAAACAGGGATAAGCAAATATTGAAGCATAATGACTGACTGGGGAAGACAAAGGATGAAACAAGGAGAGGAGCATGGAAACAGGTAAGGGAGACGAAACACAGAGACTAAGACATGGAGGGAGAGAGCGAGAGACACAGAGAGAGACACAAATAGGAAAACAATGGGCCATATCCATCCAATTAGATGGATATCGAATTAACAGAGATATGAGTGGTTAAACATATGCACAGGACATGGCAGAGTCTCACAAGGTGAGACAGGCAAGAAATCATGAACCAGAAATATAAATAAACTCAGAGTCAGAAAAGGAACTAAACTCAAAGACCCATAAACGCTGTAACCAGAAGTGACACCTAGAAGGATGGCTTTCTAAGAAGAGGCGATGTTGCAAGAGATTCTGATTACTCTCAAGCAAGCAGTGCCATTGATGTTCAAATAATTTGATTATTAAAAATTCTCAATACAAATTAATTGCTTCAATGCTTATTTTATTGCACGAGTCTGTTATCTTCTTAATGTGTTAAAAGAAGTGAACGTGGAGGAAGATCTCAGCCTGGATGTTTATTGTCTTATGTAGTCTGGAAGATGACTGGATGGTGGGGTGGGTGCAGTTTTCTCTGTGATGGGGTTGGGTGGACTGTCCCGGGAGTAGGGGTATGTCACCAGGGTGCAGAGGATACACCAGGGTGCAGGGCACGATACACGGAATCCAAAGTACCATCAGGGTGTACACCCCACCCCTGGCGTCGTTGCCCACCTCTCAAGTTAAATACACGTAGACATTGAGGGCCAGCAGGAGGGACCATGCGCTTACCTGCTGCTCTCTGGCAGGTAGCTCCATGCCCTCCTGGGTTTTAAATGCACCTTAGAACACACATGCATCAACACTACAATGAGCGGGTGGAGGGAGGTTTGGAGTCTTCTCTCACCCCCATTCTCTGCGACCTGCTGGAGCGGGGGGGCTAGGAGGAGGAGTTGGCCGTCCGACTGCGGTCTGGAGTGTGGGGCCTCCCTGCTGCTGCGGAGTCGGGGCGGTCTGCCTCCCCCCACCGCAGGGAAAAGGGTAACACCACCTGGGTCTGGGTGCAGTTCCCCCCTCCAGGGGCAAGGGTACCTAGACCCGGTTTGTAGAGTACGCTTGGGGAGTGTGATCGTGTGTACAGCGTCTCTTTATGTCTGTCTCCACGTTGGTTGAGTGTGGAGTAAGTGTATATGAGAGCATGAGGGTGGGAATGGATGTTTGTATTGTGTGTGCCTGTATTTCTGTGTCTATATGTCAGGTTGGGTGTCAGCGCCACCTCTCTGGGGACATCTCAGGCCCTCCAAGGTTTGGAGGCCTATCTCCCCCTACCACCACTTCCCCTGCCAGTGGCGGACTCCCTCAGACATCGGTGCGTTGGTGGTTCTTTGTGTCCGGGGATGGGCGTCCAGGTACACACCGGCTCACTCCTTGGCGGCCGCTTATCGGGGCCTGGAGCCTGGGGCTCGCTCGGGCCACTTCGGAGGTGGGGTGCCCCCGGCCTCTCGGCCTGGGGCTCGGTCACTCAGGCACGGCTGGCTGCCGGCGGAGCTCACGGGCGCGTCACTGCAACTCCCCCTGGCTTCTGCTCCGCGGCTGCTGAGTGAGCCCTCATCTGGGACTCTCCTCAGCTCTTTCTGGGACAGTGGCGCGCTGCCCCTCTGTTGGTCTTCCTTGGTCTCTTGTGTTCTGGGGGCCTCTGGATGTCTGGAGTTTTGATCTCCTCCATACCTCGCTTCACACCCTGGAGGACGGGGCTGTGGCCCCCCACACTCCCTAGCAGAATTACATAGAAACCTTTATGGATCATCCACACGGTAGCACACAGGTACCTGGTATTGAGGAAAGTGGCTGCTCAAAGCCACTTGGCTGTATTGGCTCCAACTTTATTCAGTAACTATTGATATATAGCTAGTAGATGGTTTGTTCTATTATGCTCAGGATCCACAGTTGCACACATGGGTATTCACAGACGCGGACTAAAGCTTTCTTGGCTGCTGCCTCAAAGCACACTGTGCGCTGTCTATCTTGCGTGCTGCACAATATCGTTTATTATTTAGTAACTATTGATATCTATGACTAGCTAGTTTATTGTGATGGTGCTTTGTTTTCTCTATTATTATGTTGCTCTTTGTTGTTTGCTGTCTCCTCTGTTTGTTTTTTTTGTTTGTTTTTTTTTTCTCCATACAGGTGACCCAGGAGTTGTTTTTTTTCTTTCTTCTTCCCCCCCTTCTCACCGTCTCTTCTCCCCTTTGGTTCTTCCTCTTTTCTATTCTCCCTGTCATTAAAAAATCAGTCTGAACTCTGCCATACTAATGTCGCTCTGCTGTTCTTTCATTAAAAAAAAAAAACAAAAAGCCGCGTGTACTTCCTGAGGCAGCTGAAGAAATTCAACCTGCCAACACGGACGATGATGCAGTTCTACACGCAATCATCGAGTCCATCCTCACCTCCTCCATCACCGTGTGGTACGCTGGAGCCACTATCAGGGACAAACAGAGACTGCAGCGTGTTGTGCGCTCTGCTGAGAAGGTGATTGGCTGCAGACTCCCATCTCTGCAGGACCTGTACACCTCCAGGACACTGGGGCGTGCAGCTCGGATCACAGCTGACCCTTCTCACCCTGGACACAGTCTGTTTGACCTGCTCCCCTCAGGCAGGAGGCTCCGGTCCATTCGCACCAGAACCTCTCGCCATAAGAACAGTTTCTTCCCCTCTGCTGTTGGACACATGAACAATAACCATATGACTGTTCCCACCACTAACACATGACCCTACGCTGTGTTCACTGCATCATTCCATGTTTGGCACTGATCACCACCTGCACTCATGTATATATCTATCTACTTAGCACTTTTAATTCTTATCTTTTATGTCTATTTAAGCGCTATATGACAGTATGTTTGCACTAAGTACCGCAGCAATTTCCTAATGTTGTAAACCTGCTCAACATCTGGCAATAAAACCCTTTCTGATTTCTGATTCTAATTCAGAGACAGACTGTGTTATACGAGCACTTACTGAGAAGATACCCCACAATCCAGTGTATGGGGATCTGCGGTTTTGCTGATTGTTTTGATAATATATGCGGTACAAACATGATGTAACATTCAATTAACTGTCATTTGACTTTAATTACTATTTTCACTGGCGTATGGAAATTGAAAGCTGTTGGATTAACTGTTGCTGCTTTCCAGTCCGTCAGCCTCCTCTCTGTCATAGTCTTCTCCATATTCGTGTGGATTTGGTGAGCAAATCTGTTACATTATTAAAGTTCAATTTCAGAAATAATAAATGTTATAGATTTAGTGATCACCAATTGTCCTAACCAGGAAAAGGAGGAATTTCAGGGAATCATCTGAGAAGATGACTGAAGACATAGCAGACAACAGAGAACAGGTGAAAACAGTCATATAATTGCTATGCTACACAACAACAATTTGGTTTAGAGAAATAATTCATGCTCCTGTCTTTAATGTAAATACATTTTTATTGTGGAACAGTGGTGAGCACTTTTGTATCACAGCAAGAAGGTCTTGGGTTTGAATCCACCATCTGGTTGGGGGCTTTCTTTGTGGAGTTTGCCTGTTCTCGCAGTGTCTTTGTGGGTTCTCTCCAGGTACTCTGGATTCCTCCCACAGTCCAAAGACATGAGGTTCTGGGGTTTGGGTTAACTGGTAATTCTAAAATTTCCCATAGGTGTGAATATGAGTGTGAATGGTTGTCTGTGTCTCTGTGTTTGCCCTGTGACAGCAACCTGGCAAGAGAGTACCCTACTTCTTGTCTCATGGCAGCTGGGCTACCCCATCCCCACCTCACATCCCGATCACTGGATAAGTGAATGGACTTTTTTTCATTGCATGTGAAGCTTGTAACTGACACAGATTTTCTATACAGTTCCTGTCTGTTCATGAAGAGCAAGAACTGCTTCAGTAGTCCAGTATACGCTATATACTGGACTGGTCATGCAACACAGAGCACCTGTATAAAAAAGCCCAAAGCCGACTGTACTTCCTCAGGAGGCTGAGGTCTTTTAACATCTGCAGGAAGCTCCTGAGGATGTTTTACCAGTCAGTGGTTGCTGGAGTACTTTTCTATGCTGTGGTGTGCTGGGGGAGCAGCACAGCAAAGAAGGACTCATCGCAGGCTGGAGAAACTGATCAGGAAGGCTAGCTCTGTGGTCGGCATGAAGCTGGACACTCTGGTGACAGTGGCAGAGAAAAGGACACTAAAGAAACTGCTGGACATTATGGACAATGCTGGGCATCCTCTGCACACGGCCATTAACAACCAGAAGAGTCTGTTCAGTGACAGGTTGCTTCTCCCCAAGACAAGAACTAACAGACTTAAAAACTCCTTTGTCCCACACGCCATCAAACTGTTTAACTCCTCTCTGGAGGGGAGAGGGAGGGGAAACAGGAGGACAAAGGAGGGGGGAACAACTAAGCTGTAGTGCCTCTTCACTTCACTGTGCAATTACCTTTTATGCAATACTTTTTGTTAATAGACAACGGTGAAATAGGCTTCAATACTTGAAATGTGCAATTCACTTGTATTTTTGTGTGTGTGTGTGTGTGTGTGTGTGTGTGTGTGTGTGTGTGTGTGTGTGTGTACACGTTAGGGTCTTTCCTCACCTGCCGAACATCTTGATTCTGGTCTCTGGCTCCGCTGCAGGGAAATGGTGGAGCAGTGTGTTCACTGTGTGGTGTCTGGAAAGTGTTAAGGGTTCAAATATTGAGGATTGATTCAAAATCACAACACTGGTCCAGGAGGGTTAGGTTAAACGATGATTTTAATGAACACACGCGTGGGGAGATACATCACATGCATACGTTTCAATACCACAAATGTTCTGTTAACAACTTTTGACACAGGTTGAAAAGAACATCCTCTTCGTCTCCACACCAGGTGTCTTTTCTGTAACTCATGCCGCTCTCGCTTCTCCAAAACCTCAGATGCATGCTCTGCAACAAAACTGCCAATTCTGTAGTTGCAAGAAAAATATGTCTGAACTCTTACCTAGGATATAAGTCTACCTACAGTGTGTGTGTATGTGTGTCTCGACCTCAATTGCACTCTGTTTCACCTCTCATCTTTCCTACTAAAACTCACAACCAGACAGAGGCCACTTTCATATGTGTAACAATCTAACTAAAACTATATATGTATATATTGAATAAATGCTTTAATTAAATGCCACTACTCAAAGCTTAATAAAAAAGAATATAAAAGATAATAATGAATAACCTGGTTATTCAAATAGCCTCATCCAGACAGCTCCTCAAAATAACCACCAAAAAATGCACACTTTACAGAGGAAACAAAGACATTTTAGAAGTACACTTCCTGACTTATTCTGAGTCATCTGTTACCAAGCAAACTCAAACGCAGCAGGTTGCTGAATACACTCAGGCCTTTATTCAGGCCTGTTTCTAGATTATATGTGATATATGTATTGTAAGCGTGTATGCAATCCTTCCATAGCTCTAAACCCCTTACACGATAGATTGGCTGGACATATCGCCAGCCAAAGCTTTTGACCTTCAATTAATCGACTGAGCCACAATTCTTTTATAGGTACAAAATGCAATGTGTATAAAATGATTACAGTTGCACCTGCAATGAAAGATTATCACATGATTATGATACCACCTGTAATACAGACTTTAATGTAATATCAACAGCTTCAATGAATGCTTTAATGAAATGATGATTAATACAATGATAAAGATGATGGTTATGAACAGTAGCAGTAAAATAATTTCCCTGATCCCCACAAAAGGCTGACCAACACAGTGGATTTCCATCACCTAAACATGCCTCCCCTATTTGAGTAGGATGCCACGACCTGACGGAAGAGCAGTACTGGACTGAAATGCAGGATGGCAGCTAGAAAGCTACACAAGCAAACTGACTGTTATCACAACAAATAAACATACCCTTGTCTGGCAGTCCTGTGTGCAATGAATCCCACTGTTACAGTGAGCATCATCACACGTTTTGAAGAGAACCACAGCTGCGGGGGCTGTGATTACATTTGCTTACATCAGAAAGTGTACTTGATTGGAAATATTTTCTAAATGCCAATTTATGTTATGTGGCTAATCAGCCATATAATCTATATTTTACTATAGCAAAGATTTTTAACAGCTGAATTTGGGTGTGAATATTTTAACAGCTTTTAAGAGAACTACTTCACAAGACATAGATGAGTGTGTGTGGGCTTTCACTCAGATTGTGTTGCCCCCTTTTTCAAGATATAAAACAACAAATATGATCAACACAGTGTATTTTATCATATTTGTTCTCCTGTTATATAATAAAATTTCAAAATTAAATGAATGTGGTTAAATGGGTATAGAGAAACAAGTTGTCCTTTATTCTGCTTGTCAAAATCAAAAAGTAGTATTTCAAACTGTACAATTTCAGTCATGCAGACATTTCTTCACTCTCTCATAATACTGTTAAGTAAATATGGATTACTATGTCATCAAGATTATTAATTAATCCAATTGATTAAATCTACTTTTAGCTTATAAACACACTGGAGTCAGTATTTTATAGAGCCGTTAGCATGCAGATGGCACCACTTACATCAGCAAGGGTAGTGTACCCTTCTTCAGCTGCTCCTGCTTTTCAAGGATGAAGGGTGTGACCTTGTGAAAGGAGTGGGAGGACTCTTTGTATAAGATTAACAAACAAAAAGATGAAAAGAACAAAAAGGCAAGAAAAATTATTCACATGAGTCAGAAGGACGTGATTAAATAAAGCCTGCAAGATTTGCTTTACTTTTACAACTGACATCAGTTCACACAGAAGATAAAAGTTCAAAGCAGGACTGTGATACATAACAGCAAATCGTGTTTATTTAAAACTTGTCTGTGGTACATTAAGTGATAGCCAATGCACTTTTCTTCTCTGCATTTCTCTCTATTTAATCTTAGTATCCCCTTACTTGGTATATGTATCACTGTGTGTATGGGTGAGTTAGTTTATCCTGGAGTTATGAGATCCTCTGAAGGGCGAGGCCATCTAAGGCCTGGTTCCCACTGGATTCTTGGCTGACTCATCAAACAAAGACTTAACTACATTAATTAAAAACCGGTTCATCTCTCCATTCCTCATCATAGCGTTAGACCAGGATTGTAAACGTGTTCGTTATTTTGCTCCTCAGACTTGACGTTGGTTGTTCTTAAACAATTGTGAGCCCTTTCAGAATTATTCACATGTACAGAGGCTACAGTCCAGTGTGTATTAACAGTTTCTGCTTTTAATTACATGCCTCAGGAAAAAGCCAATTTTTTTCCAGCTCATTGAAGACAGCTCCATTGTGGATTGTATTTAAAGGTGTTGCTGGGACTCGTTTACTTCAAATACACATTATCAACCAACAGTTATGTTTTGTTGAGATGAGAGGAACAGCTATGAGTTTAATTGCTGCAACCTGTGCACTTCTTGTCCTTCTCAGTTTAACAGGTAGGTCTACTTTACAGTATTTATTCTAAAATAAACAGAAGTGATACGGGAAAAATATTTGTACAACCACTATTTTCTTAAAAGAAAAGAAAGACAAAAAGAACATTTTTACATACAACCCCAAATCAGAAAAAGTTAGGACGGTATGTTATGAAAATGAAACTGAAAACAATATTCCAATTTTGTTTCTTGCCACACATTGTAAAAAAACAAACAAACATTGGAACAGTAAGGCATTTACACAACACTTAAACAACGTTTAGGGATTGAAGACACCAAGTAATGAAGTGTTTCAGGTGTAACTTTTTCCCCATTCTTCTGCAAACAAGTCTTAAGGTGGGCAACAGTACGGGATCTTTGTTGTCACATTTTGCGCTTCAAAATGCGACACACATTCTCTATTGGAGACATGTCGGGCCTGTTTGTAGAATGTGATTTGGCATTGTCTTGTTGAAATATGGCCTTCCCTGGAAAAGATGTCTTCGTGGAGGCAGCATGTTGTCCTCCAAATTCTCTGTGATGGTGCCATCAAAGAAATGCAAGTTACCTTTACCAAGGGCACTGATATAGATCCCATACTGTTGACAGACCTGGTATTTGGACTTATTGCTGGTAACAGTCTGGATGAGCCTTTTCTTTGGTCCATTTCTCCCAAACAATGCATGAAATACTGATTCATCTGACCACATTTCCCATCCCAGATGCCTCTGAGCCCGGAGAAGTTGACGGTGCTTCTGGACACTGTTAACATAGGGCTTCCTTTTGGCACAGTACAGTTTCAACTGGCATTTGTGTATGTAACTACATGTGGTACTTGACAAAGGTTTGCCAAAGTAACGCTGAGCCCATGTAGTGATATCGCTCATAGATGAATGACGATTCTTGATGCAGTGCCGCCTGTTAAGGGTTCAAATATTAAAGAGGGATACAGGAGGGATTCAAAATCACAACACTGGTCCAGGAGGGTTAGGTCAAACGATGATTTTAATGAACACACGTGTGGGGAGATGAACACTGTCACACACTCAGCGTCAATCTCCGCAAAATAATACAGAAGCAGTTTTTTTTATAGCATCAGGGTATTATTTATGACGCCCCCTCATGCGTCAAGCAGATACATCACAGGCATACGTTTCAATACCACAAATGTTCTGTTAACGACTTTTAACACAGTTTGAAAAGAACATTTTCTTCGCCTCCAAGCCAGGTGCTTCCTGTAGCTCATCTCACTCTTGCTTCTCCAAAACCTCAGATGCATGCTCTGCAACAAAACTGCCAATTCTGCAGGCACTCTGTTTCACCTCTCACCTCGCCTACTAAAACTCACAACCAGACAGAGGCCACTTTCATATGTGTAACAATCTAACTAAAACTATATATGTATATATTGAATAAATGCTTTAATTAAATGCCACTACTCAAAGCTTAATAAAAAAGAATATAAAAGATAATAATGAATAACCTGGTTATTCAAATAGCCTCATCCAGACAGCTCCTCAAAATAACCACCAAAAAATGCACACTTTACAGAGGAAACAAAGACATTTTAGAAGTACACTTCCTGACTTATTCTGAGTCATCTGTTACCAAGCAAACTCAAACGCAGCAGGTTGCTGAATACACTCAGGCCTTTGCTCAGCTACTATTTTTACTGTAAGATTAACCTTCTAAGCTCCACGTCACTTACACTCTGCTTAGTTTCACTTTCTGGGTGCAAAAGCATGCTCTGCAAAAACATGCAATTTCCTGTCAAGACTTTTGGCACAGACTGTACTCAGATTTGGGCCCTTCTTATATAACCCAATATAATCAGCATATAAGCATTTAAGATTATAAATTTAAACTCAACAGTTTAAAGTGCTTATAACTGCACCTGTAATAAAGGTTAATGTGATTATGATAACACCTGTAATACAAATTATAACATAATGCCAACAGCTTCAATAAATACTTTGATGAAATGATGATTAATGCAATGATAAAGATGATGGTTATGGGTAAAGATGGCGCCTGTGTTTTGGCGGTGCCGCTGCCTTCGTCCATGCGTTTGTTTATTTTATATGCTATGCAAGTGTTTTTGTTACAGTTTTTTCTCGTGTCACCTCCCTTCCCCTTCGGATTTATGATCGTCATGCGTTGTTAGCGATCAAATCTGCAATGGATAGCTTTCAGAGTCAACGAAACGAGGCTGTTTTCCTACCGCCGTTAGAGTGCGACGCAGCACCAGGTCTACCTCCACTCTTGCTGGTTAGCTCATTTTTGCTTCAGCGGCCTCGTCGGAGAAAGCGGGGGAAGCGAGCCGGCCTTCACGTCCTGCTTCGTCGTCTTCGGAAAGAGATGGACCTTCGGGGGCTCTATTCCTGGGTTGCTACCGGTGAGATTCGGCTGAAACTTGTCGGAACTGGATTAATCCCCACAACCCACTATGTTTACCACCCAGGCTGTCATCTGAAAGCATGGAAAGCCAAGCCTCATCTCGGCAGGAACCCTGTTTTGCGGCTTACCGCATAGCCCGGACTCTGTCCTTGGAAACTCTACCCCTATCCTGGTGAGTCGCAGCCTTAAATGGATGTTAATTAATGCCCGCTCAATCGCCAATAAGTCTTATATTTTAAATGACTTGTTCTGCTCTGAGAAGCTTGACTTCATGTTTATCTCTGAGACGTGGCAACGTGAGAGAATGAAGTCTCACATCTTTTAGAGTTTTGTCCTGCTGACTGCTCATTTCTCTGTGCACCTCGGATATCTGGACGAGGGGGTGGAACAGCGGTAATTTTTAAAAATACTTTATGCCAGATGATTTCTTCAAGCTGCTACAACTTTTTTGAGATGCTTATGATAAAAATTGGAAGAGAACAGCCCATATAGAGCATTTTAATTTATCGTCCACCTGGGTCTGCTGTGTCTTTTGTGTCAGACCTACAAGACTTTTTAACTTCCACTATTAAAATGGGCAAGGTTATCATTGTTGGAGATTTCAACATTCATGTGGATGACTCAACAAACAGTACCACTAAGG